>NW_020172738.1:5917800-5971821 GCF_003031525.2 Neophocaena asiaeorientalis asiaeorientalis
AAAAATGGAGCTGGAGGAATCAGGCTCCCTGACTTCAGACTATACTACAAAGCTACAGTAATCAAGACAGTATGGTACTGGCACAAAAACAGAAAGATAGATCAATGGAACCGTATAGACAGCCCAGAGATAAAGGCATGCACATATGGTCACCTTTTCTTTGATTAAAGGAGGCAAGAATATACAATGGAGAAAGGACAGCCTCTTCAATAAGTGGTGCTGGGAAAACTGGACAGCTACATGTAAAAGAATGAAATTAGAACACTCCCTAACACCATACACAAAAATAAACTCAAAATGGATTAAAGACCTAAATGTAAGGCCAGGCACTATAAAACTCTTAGAGGAAAACATAGGCAGAACACTCTATGACATAAAATCACAGCAAGATCCTTTTTGACCCACCTCCTAGAGAAATGGAAATAAAAACAAAAATAAACACATGAGACCTAATGAAACTTAAAAGCTTTTGCATAGAAAGGGAAACCATAAACAAGACAAAAAGACAGCCCTCAGAATGGGAGAAAATATTTGCAAGTGAAGCAACTGACAACGCATTAGTCTCCAAAATATACAAGCAGCTCATGCAATTCAGTATCAGAAAAACAAAAAACCCAATCCAAAAATGGGCAGAAGACCTAAATCGACATTTCTCCAAAGAAGATATACAGATTGCCAACAAACACATGAAAGGATGCTCAACATCACTAATCATTAGAGAAGTGCAAATCAAAACTACAATGAGGTATCACCTCACACCAGTCAGAATGGCCATTATCAAAAAATCTACAAACAATAAGTGCTGGAGAGGGTGTGGAGAAAAGGGAAGCCTCTTGCACTATTGGTGGGAATGTAAATTGATATAGCCACTATGGAGAACAGTTTGGAGGTTCCTTAAAAACTACAAATAGAACTACCATATGACCCAGCAATCCCACTACTGGGCATATATCCTAAGAAGACCATAATTCAAAAAGAGTCATGTACCACAATGTTCATTGCAGCACTATTTACAATAGCCAGTACATGGAAACAACCAAAGTGTCCTCTGACAGATGAATAGATAAAGAAGATGTGGCACTTATATAACTGGAATATTACTCAGCCATAAAAAGAAATGAAATTGAGTTATTTGTAGTGTGGTGGATGGACCTAGAATCTGTCATACAGTGTGAAGTAAGCCAGAAAAAGAAAAACAAATACCATATGCTAGCATATATATATGGATTATAAAAAAAAAAAAAAGGTTCTGAAGAACCTGGGGCAGGACAGGAATAAAGATGCAGATGTAGAGAGTGGACTTAAGGACATGGGGAGGGGGAAGGGTAAGATGGGACAAAGTGAGAGAGTGGTATTGAAATATATACACTACCAAATGTAAAATAGATAGCTAATGGGAAGCAGCCGCATAGCACAGGGAGATCAGCTCGGTGCTTTGTGACCACCTAGAGGGGTGCGATAAGGAGGGTGGGAGGGAGATGCAAGTGGGAGGTGATATGCGGATATTTGTATACATATAGCTGGTTCACTTTGTTATACATCAGCAACTAACACAACAATGTAAAGCAATTATATTCCAATAAAGATGTTAAAAAAAAAACACAAAGACCTAACGTATAGCACAGGGAACTTTTGACATATTCAATATCTTGTTATAACCTATAATAGAAAAGAATCTGAGAAAGTAGGTATTATATATATTATTTTTCAGATTCTTTTCCATTATAGGTTATTATATAATATATATAAATATATATTATATATAACAATCACTTTGCTGTACCCCTGAAAGTAACACAACATTGTAAATCAACTATACCGGAATTAAAAAAAAATCTAAATAGTTTAACCTTATCAATTCTCATAAATATTACAATAATCGTATTCTAAAGGATATGAGCATATCCAGGATATGAGACCATTTTGGTGGTAAATATAACATGTAGCCTGTAGATCTAAGATCTCCGTAGAAATCTCAATCATAATTCTCTGAAGTGGTTGATAAAGTATCTCTAAGCTCTTAACTATATACTGTTTATTGTTTATTATATATTTTATTTATTTTTTGGTTTGAAAAGGTGAGGGGAGGTCAGGGAGCTGAAGTACTTCATACTTTGTGATTGTTATTTTTTTCTGATTTCTAGATTATTATCATAGCTGTTTTAGTTTTATGGAGAAGATATACCTTTCAATGTCTATAAATATCTGTGAAAATCAGTGCAGTTCCAAATTTTGTAAGAACTGAAGTTTATATGAATTGGGGAAGGATGTTCTTTAAGAAAAAATTTACAAAATTATGAATTGTGTGATTTACGTGGAAATGTCCCACTAAGCCTAAAGTCATTGTATATCCAACCCAACCTCTTCTTGGCCAGATCTCAAAAATTCCCACAGCCATTCCAGTGACCCCCAAATCAAGAAGTAGGACGGAAGGTAAATTAAAGTAGAAAACTGATTGATCATAGTCAAAAAACCCACTTTTGCAAATTTTACACAATCATATGGCCATGTGAACACATTGCTAGGGCTTCTCCTAGCATTTTAGAGTGGCTTTTATATGTGGGTGTGGCCATAAAACTTATGTCATTAGTTTCACATTAAACCTACCTCTGGTGATCAATCTAAATATAATTTGTTAATAATCTATTTGTGCTTTACTTACCTCTTCTGTTGGATTTTCTCTTATTCGTTGCTTGTTTTCATCAAATGTTTGATGATTCTCGGTCTTCTGCACACATTTACTAATGAGAGGTGGGCTGATGAATTTAAGGAGGTGTCATGAATATCCTTTTCTATCCTTCTTAAGCTCCACTTATGCTTTCAATTCTTAGATAATGCAAGGGATATGCTTGACACTTTGCCTGGTGTATAAACGCCACAGCACCTACATATCTGGCCCCAACCTCTCCCTCATTACTATATTTGTGGCCAGTAGGGTTCCTCAAAACCTCAAAATCATTCTATCTCAGAGTCTTTACAATCACCTGAAACACTCCTCCAGGTCTTGGCATAACTAAGAATACACTGTTTAAATCTCACCTCACACCTTTAGATTTAATAAACAATACATCTATAAAGCAGAAAGAAAAAGTTATGAGGAGTCATCAGAAAATATTGAGGTCAGTAATTTTTGGCCTTACCCTTTCCTTGCTTCTCTGTGCTGACTTTATTCATCTTTATGCCTTGACTGACTTTCTTGTTTGCCTTTCTAAACAGCTCTGATCAAGTTTCCCAATGGTCTCTTTTGCATAATCCTGATATAAATGTGAAAGAAAGCCACACATTCAAGTAAAAATGAGGTAAACTTCTTAAAAATTCCTACCTAGCCATCTTTGGGATGAATTGCACTTTTTCCAGAACTGAATAACACTACTTCTCTTATTTTTTAAATTTATTATATCCCTACTCTTGTGTTTTTCCCTGGCAAACTCCTTATCCTCATGTCCAAGTTTATGTTGAAGTCTACCATCCCCTTCATCCTCCATTTTTTTCAAGCCCTACCTTAATGATTGACTGATTCAATACTTGAAGATAGAGGCTTGTCTCTCTTACCCAAGGAATAGAGTCATTCGAATTTGAGACTGTTGATGTATGATGCTGGGGTCTGGGAGGGGGCAGAGACTTGTAGTTTGATACTGAGGCTGGTGGATTTCTGCAACCAAGTGGAACAGTTTGGAAACTAGACAATGGTAATTAACATTGTAAGCTACGATAAATCAAGACTTTTCTAGGGTGGGAGACACATTTGGATGCTAGGCTCAGATAAAGTCTAGAGGATCCTCAAGCAAGCAACCCACTTTGACATAATTATAATCAGAGGTGTCTAGTCATCTCCAAGGTGGTCTCAGTGGTTTGTTGTTGTTTTTTCAGTACTCTAAAAGGAAAAATGTATGTTTAACAAGGAATCAATATGCCTATATGTGTGATCTCTGACACAGAGGTCTCAAACCCCAAGGGAAGGAGGAGAGTGAGGCAAGAAAGCCTCCTCCAGTAGAGACAGTATAATCCTACAGTCTCAGAGCAACCGCCTTTCAGCCACTCTGAATTTTGCCACATCTGAATATCATCTCAACACCACACCTTGTAATCCTTGAGGTCCGAGCAAGGGGGCTAACTTGGTGCTGTCAACTTCATAAGACTAGTAATCATATCCATTGTGTAAACTCTAAGAGGAGTAAAGTTGTCTTTTATTCAGGACCATATTCCCTTCGTTGATAATAATGACTGGCACAGAAGCATTCAAAAGTTATTTATTCAGGACTTCCCTGACAGTCCAGTGGTTAAGACTCAGCACTTCCACTGCAGGAGTCACGGGTTCAATTCCTGGTCGGGGGAACTAAGATCTCGCATGCCGCGCAGCAGGGCCAAAAAAAAGAAAGAATTACTTATTCAGTGAAAGAAGTCAAGTACTTTAATATGTTAGTTTTACACTTTAAATGTACAAAAGCTTCTTAGCTATATAACTACAATAATAAACATTTTTCTTTTTTCTATCCCAGTGTCATTTTTTCTATCCTAGCACATTTCAAGCGTCTTTGTGAGGAAATGTTGCTGAAGAATAGAGTATTCATGTGTCAGTGCCCAGTGTGATGGTAGATTTTAATTTAATACCAGGTATGACTCTATTATTTTTTCTTCCCATCCCCTCCATTTTAAATATCATCCAGTGTCTTCCCTGAAGAAAAAGTAACAAAATTTCGATGGATGCATTCCCTAAAACAAAGTACCTCCGTAAGCCAATAAGCCTTTTGTTGAACGTAGCAGAGAGGCACTTTGAAACATATCAAAAAACTTTTAACATAGTGCCGCAGTAGTTACCCTAAGGAAAATGTACAGGCAAAATCCATTTAAAAGCCAAGTTACTGTTTGACCTTAGTGAACTCATTTGACCTTCCTTGCAACCAGTTAAAAGATTGATAAGAAATGATCAGTGATGGCAAAGAAAACCTGTAGTCCTCTTCACTGAGCTGTAACTGTGAACTTTGTTCTGCTGTAGGGGAAAATACTAACTCTTTGGTGTTAAATAAGTAAATCGAAGTTAGATGGATTAGTTCCTTTAGGCTACATAAATTATAGTGTATAGTGTAGTGTTCAAAACGTGTTTAAATCTCTGTAAATGGTGAATAGCAAACTGACACTAATTTAAATGAAAGACTGTGTTGCATTGGTTTTGTTTTAGAATCAGAAAAGCTTAGCCTCAATTTCCAGAATCTATAAATACCGCCTGTATAATTTTGCTCAAGTTCTATAAACTTCAACAGCTTTATGTAGAAAATGAAGATAATCACAGAGTTGAGGTAGAAATTAAGTAAATTAGATTAAAAAGCAGTTCAGTATCTGGCACAGAGTAAGCAATAATTGTAATAGTCATTATTATTATTATATTATTAATTATTGGTGTTGCTCTTATGAGAATTATGAACTTATAGCTCATAATTACATGCGGTATCATTGTGTGCATTTTGTGAACTAAAATCGTTTATAGCTGGTTTTAATATCATACCCTAATCTTTTGTTTTTCCCCTTACAGTTGTCATACATTTCTAATATATATCTTTCTGTATTTTATGCATTACTATAAACTGCTTTAATTTGTTTTATAACGAGGTGGGGTTTAAATAAATGTGTAGGTGGATAGATATAAATAGTTATATAAATAATACTCACAGGTATCTAGAGCAATCTTGGGCCAGAAATTACAAAATTTCACAATATCTCATACAATTTTTATTTTATCTAATGAAAGAGAGGAAGTAGAGGATACAACATCAAAGGAAAACATTAATCGACTAGAATTTAAACTTTACAAGTGCATGGACTTTGCCCTGTTACTGTCTAGAACAGCGCTTGGTATATAGGAGAACTTTAATGAATATTGGTTAAATAAACACATAAATGGACTCAATGGATATTATTCAGTACTTTCATGTGCAGAGCAATGGGCCAAGCACTCTGGGGAATAAAGATTTACAACAAGCAAACCTAGCTCCCCTTTCTGGAACTTGCCATATAGTATAGAAGACAAACTCCCAAAGAAATAACTGTTATAAGTCAAATGACATTGTAATGCAGAGTCAAGCATGTGTGTTTGTGTGTGTGTTGGGGGGTGGGAGTGGATGTTTGCGGGGTGTGCACCAATTCCAACTGGGAGGAAATCTGATAGACTCTGAAACTATTATCAAAAATGAAGATTCTGAGTAGCACCTGGACACTAATTTCTAGGCAATATTCAGAATATTTTTTTAAAATAATGTAACCGTGACCTCATAGACCATTGATTTCCTCAGATGGCAGATAGGCACCCAGTCATAGGGAAATGATTGAACCCAAAACTGGAACTTTCTTCCTGCAGCACTCTTTGCCATAAGGTACTTATAAGTAACTTTGATGAGGAGAGGTATGAAATGACCAAACTTTGTATTTGGTCCTGTGGATAAAATGCTGTTTCTGGACAATGTGACAAAATTTCCAGTGTATGGGACAGAGTTGATTCTTTAATATAGCTTTCTCAGTACCGGCTTCCTATTCTAATCACCTGGGAAGTTCTGGGAAAGGAAGAAGAAAGGATAAAGAGGAGGAAGGGAAGGAAAAGTTGTCCAGCCTGACCCCAGGCTGATAAAATCAGAATCTGTGGGAGTAGAGCCCAGGTATGAGTAGTAAATAAAAATCTCCTGAGATGAATGTAATGTGCTACCATTGTTGAAACCACAGTGGTCCAGGGCAATGCTTCTGAAACTTCACTGGGCGTAAGAATCATCTGGATAGCTTGCTAAAGCAGATCTATGAGTCTCAGAACCAAGATTCGTGAGTCTCAGCTCCAAAGATCCATCTCGGATGGAGCCCAAGATTTTGCATTCCTAAAAAGTCCCAGCATGGTGCTGTCTATCTGTGAAGCACACAGTGAGTAGCAGTGCTCTAGTGTATGGTATCAAAGGCTCCCTAAAAATAGGCAGAGAAGGAAGTTGCCTAGTAGCTGTTGCTCAGTGGATGGTCTACGGGCCGGCAGCATCAGCATTTCCTGGGATCCTGCTGGAGATACCAATCTCAGACTCTACTAAAGGTCCACAAGATCCCCAGGTGATAAGCACACACATTAAAGTTTAAGAAGCACTGCTCTAATTCTCAATTTTGGCCACGTATTGGAATCATTGGGGGGTTTTAGAAACTACTGAAGCCTGTGTACTACCCCCAGATGCTTTCTGGACAGTGGGAGTTTTTAGCAACAGCCCACATGATTCTTCTGTGCAACAAAGTTTGAGAACCACTGCGCTAGAGGATGCGATTTGAGGTGATAACGTGCAAAGTTTTCTATAAACTTCTCTTCTAACCTCCCAGTTTGTCACATTGCCCAACATTCTAGTAATAGATAGTCCCTGGTGCATGTTACTAAGAATTTTCTTCAATGCAAATAGCCATAGGAGGATGGACTTTGTTCTGTCAGTCATCCACATCTTAGCATTAACGTAATTAATTAGACTGTGGGAGCACTGGAAACAATGCGTCTTAGTGAGAGCTGGGAGAAGAGAAGAGACATTTTAGAATATGGGGCACCTCTTGTCATGAGCTGAGATGGATGGAAGTTAAAGTGTTGATAACGGAAAGTATGATTAGTTATTTCTTATTCAACCAAGAGATATAGGGTGCACACAGCATTTGAGTAGCTGGAGAAGTGGAACTAAAGAGTAGGAATGAATTGAATTCCTTTTAAGAATGAACATGAGGGACTTCCCTGGTGGTCCAGTGGTTAAGACTTCGCCTTTCAATGCAGGGGGCGCAGGTTCGATCCCTGGTCAGGGAGCTAAGATCCCATGTGCCTCGTGGCCAAAAACATAAAGCAGAAGCAATATTGTAAAAAATTCAATAAAGACTTTGAAAAAAATGGCCCACGTCAAAAAAAATCTTAAAAATAAAAACGAATGAACATGAAAAGAATTTGTGAGGAATTATGAAAGTATAACAAATTACACTGAAACTGGACATATGGGAGAAGATGTAAGTGGCTGATAAAGTTGCCATTAGAAACTATTAAAGGGGGTTGCTTTATTACAAATGCACTTTTTTTTTAAAGATTTTTTTTTTTGATGTGGACCATTTTTAAAGTTTTTATTGAATTTGTTACAATATTGCTTCTGTTTTATGTTTTGCTATTTTAGCCACAAGGCATGTGGGATCTTAGCTCCCTGACCAGGGATCAAACCCTCAACCCCTGCACTAGAAGGCGAAGTCTTAACGGCTGGACCACCAAGGAAGTCCCACAAATGCACTTTTCTTGTTAAGCTTTCTGAGATCCAGAACCTTGCCTTGTATATTTCAGGTGTTCAATGACATTTTAGTTACCAAGGCCCCAGTAAACATTAGCATACTGGCTTGCTCCTTATTTAAACCAGATTAATTCTAGAAGTAGAAATAATAAATATCTTGTCTATGTACACCAGCCTAGGATTGCTGGATTTTTTTTTCCTTAATGCCTCCAGCACACTTTAGATACACACTGAGTCATTTAATTGGAATTAGGTGCATACGAAAGAAAAATGTCAAGTTTCCTCTTACTTAGTGGATCACCTATTTGACGCAGAAGCCGATGGTGATTGAGGACGATTGAGGGTCACATAACTAAGTTGTAAAATCTAGGTCTTCAAACTACTCACAACCACCAATCTTCCACCATACATACAATCTCATAGGCAAATGGAAACGTGGAAAAATGTGCGCACTTTTCTTTAAAGGAGATGTTACCAATCTTGTTTCTTGATGAATAAATACCAGCAACGACAAAGTCAACTAATTTAAACTATTGCTTTTATTATAATTACACGGGAGCACAAATAAATAAGCACAAAAGTATTGCAAAATATTGCCAATGCACTAAAGAAAACAATTTGTTTTAAAACAACATCTGGTTACTTCAGGAGTATCAAAGTACATTTATAATTACATGTTACCTGAAAAAATCAAGTACAAAAATTAAAAGAAATTAAAACTTCAGTGTTTATATTATTACGTATATAGAAATGGCTAACAACACATTAGTAGAGAAATCTGTTATCTAATGCTCATTTGCACAACTCTTCAGGCACATACCTGACATTTTTAATGACTGATGAAAAATGCAATACGACATTCAGATTTTTAAATACAGTAAACGTGATGTTGGAATGGATGTTAAATGGTTTCTTTTAAAAACCCTGTCTTTTAAAAATGTAGTGCCGTTACCACTAAAAAACATATTATTTGATATCATTTTCTCAATAGCTATTTGTTTCAATTTCTTGAAAAGAACGAGAAAGTAAACATACAATTGCTAAATACGTGAACACATTTTTAGTGCAAGATAACAAGACCTGTGACTTTACTGTGCTTTGTTTTTTATAATCACAGTGCACTTCACACAAATCGCTACACTATAAATGTTAACTGAAGGAGTTTCAAACAAAAGAAGTGCATACTAAACATTTTCATATATATTATATACAGTATGTATACTGTGTGTGGGTGTATACATGTGTAAATGTAGATGCTTTGAGGGTGGGCAAACCCAGTCATATTTGGGAACAGTTGAAAACTTCAAAAGGATTTCATACAGGTTTAGTTGAGATAGATCCAACAATATGTCTGTAAAATGTTTTCCCTTAAGTTTGAACCTTTGTAACATTTAAAGGGAAATATTATGAGACATTTTTCCCAGATTACACACATTTTGCTACAGTGTAATTGACCCAAATATCAAAGGGTTTAAAATCAATCCAAACCCCAAGCCACAATGTTCAAAGTCCAACATGGAAAAACTTGTTATCCTTTTACTGATTTATATAGACAGCAGTACATATCCTATGTGTACATATAGAGGCTTACACATAAACATATTTTATACTTAGACATCAACTTTAATATGTTTAGCATTTTATTTTGACTATACACTTGATCTGAAAAAAAAGAGAGTACCATATATAAACACATAAGAGATGTCAAACGTATGTGATACTGTATATCTTCCTAAAAGCTTTGTTTTGAAAATATAAATAATTGCATAATAAAGCTCTTTGAAGGCAGGGACCACATCTTTTTGAAGGCTTAATGCCAAATGCTTCAGAAATGTTTTAAAATAGCTGATATATAAGTTGCTCAATAATGAACTGTTAAATGAATAATGGATTAAAAACAAATTGTTCACATTCTAGAGTTAGATATCTATTTTCCCTTACAAGGAAGATTTAGCCAGTTAATCTTAAGTATATAGGTATTATTTTTCTTTCACTTCAGTTTAAGTCTGGGACACAATGAATTGTGAATTGCTATTCTATTCTACTTCTACTTCTTTGCAAGGGTGAATTCTCTCTCATCTCAGATTACTTGCTACTTAAATCACAGCAATTTTTCCTTCATTTTATAGGTAGCCATGGTTAGCTTACAAGTTCTTTTGTATTCGAGGCAAGTGATTCACCTTAACATATAAGTAATATTTAAATTGCATTGTATGTGCATTGTTCTGATGTCTTATTTAATTAAAACAATGAAACAATAGGGTCGTTTAGTTTTATTAATTTGATCACCAAACTTGCTCTTAAGAGTCAAACTACCTTGGATATAAGGGTGAGGCCTAAGCTAAAAGGTAGTAAGAAAAATGTTTCTCTACTCTCCGGAAGCATTCAAAGAAAACTATATGGAACCTTGGGGTCTCTGAAGTCCCGATGTCACTGTTTTGAAAAGTGAAGTTGTATCTGCTTGTGTCCATTTAATTACCATGTATTTGAGTGTGTGTATTCTTAACTACACATTTTAACCTCTTAATGTTTTGTTTTGTTTCACTTTCATGACTATTTTTTATGGGTGACATTAACCTTTACACAAATCAATCACTTTCCACTCCAAACTTGCTTCCACTCCATAAACACAAGGGAAAGTTTGGCAACATTTATATAAAGAACTCCTGTTACACCTCAGAAGATGCTGGCTCTGAGACAGGGCAGAAAAGCAGGATTTGCTTTTTTCCTTCCATCAATTCTAAAACAATTGTGTCTCTTCTAAGAAGTTTTCACATATAAAAGCATCTTGCTGACAGCCAATAAAATTCTGTTTCTATAAAACTTGCTGTGAAAAGATAATTTTTATAGGTCTGAGCTCTTTCAACTTGATAACCATGCAATGATATGATTTGTTCTTTGGCACTGCTAAAAATTATGAGCTTTATCATTCCATAGTGTTCTGGGTGCAGGTGGAACTTTTGATCATCTGACCAAATTTATAGGATGAAGTGTCCTAATTAGTTGCCACTAGAGAGTAACTTCATTTTTCTCTCTGTCCTAATGACCTCTTTTTTCTCCACATAAAGAAAAGCTACACAAAAAGGAAATTAATCATAGAATGGCTATTGCCACATAGACTAAACCACAATGGACAGTCTTATAGGTATAGAATATCATTTCTTGAGTCAAATATCAGATCTTTCCATTACTTCCCATGGAAAGCAAGATTTGGAGAAAATAAGTGGAAATGGTTGCCTAAGGTCAGATTTTCAAACAGGTTACCTTCTCAGAAAATAACTTGCTTGGAAAAGGAGTGTATGAAACCTGGCAGCAGTATGAGTTTGGCAGAACAAGTGGAAATGGCTGAATCCAACACAAATCATTTTAGTAACTCTGTTTCCTTCTTGACAAGTGGCCAGCATTAAAAAATATCTTCTGTCTAATTCAGATAGATATGGGAAAGACTGGCATTTGAAAAACACACTTGCATTTATTACCAAAATATAAATTTCAAGGGAATTATCTAATCATTATCATATTGTCTGAGATAGATATATAATATAGATATATATATCAAGATCATCATAAAGATGCTGAGAATTGATGACATATATATCTGACTCATTGGCTTGAGCATATGTGGTCATAATAACTTAAATCAGGATAACAACTTGGCTCATAAACGCATTTTATTTCAATTATGATTTTACCTTAACACATTTTCATCACTCCTAGATTTGTACTCCATTGATTGTTGGATTTGAAACATAATCTATAACTGGTGAAACATGGCAGCAGGATTTATTTAAGCTACTTAAGATCTCTCCGTGATTTCCTGTACTTGTGACTCTGCTCTTTTTTTTTTTTTTACCACCTCGGTGATACAAGCAAAACTAAAACTTCAATAAGCATTTAGTGTACACAGTTCCCCCACTGAGTACTCATTCACGTGTACACAGGCACACAAAACAGATATACATGCTCCCACTTACCTTATTTTCCTTATTCTTTCAGAATTCTAGTAGGACATCAAAATATACATTAATTATAAAATATTAAAAAATTATTTTATAACATTGCAAAGGCTCGAAAGAAACTATTACTGATAAAGCATTACTAGCTCTTTAGCAATATAGATTACAAAAATTCCCTACCTCCTGTTATATTTGGTTATATTGAGCAGCATTGCACTATTGCTGTCAAAACCCTTACAAGGAAAACCACGATGACAATAACTTCAAACACGTACCTTTTCTCTCAGAAATATAAT
This sequence comes from Neophocaena asiaeorientalis asiaeorientalis, assembly GCF_003031525.2. Classification (NCBI taxonomy): domain Eukaryota; kingdom Metazoa; phylum Chordata; class Mammalia; order Artiodactyla; family Phocoenidae; genus Neophocaena; species Neophocaena asiaeorientalis. The sequence continues at coordinate 5,930,314 of NW_020172738.1, forward strand.
ACTAAATTGATTGTTAAAGAAGAATCACATACTGTCCATTTTAGGAAGCATAAATAGTAATTTAAACATACAAAATATATGTGATAGTTTCCTTTTTATTCATCCGTGGGGATATTTATAGTCAACTAACAAGTTACTCTTAAAAGATATATATGATTTATTTAACTTAAATTTTACCACCGCATAAAATTGAATCCACCCCATCTCCCATCCCCTGCATTTCCTGTTTCTTCCTTGAAACAAAATAAAATAAACAATTGGTCACAATTCTTTGGTCATGGTGTCATCATCAGTAAGAATGGGTATGACGAACATGCACAGAAGATTATACCCCTCAAATATGGTAATAACTAATTTGAAAAATTAACACGAAATACTATATTCTGTTTGTGAACCTAAATTTTGAGAAAGATTGGCATTTAGTATACTAAAACATGTAAACTCATCTGGTTGAATGTATATTGGTCATTTTCTAGGGGAAACAAACATACACATGAAAAGTTACTCAAAAATAGTGATAGCAGTGGCTCTAATGCCACTGGTCCCACCCTCTTGAAAGCAGTTGTGCTGTTTAACCTTTGATTCCTTGTTCCTTCCATTATCACAGTGAACCCTGGTCTCCTCCAATCAAATCAATGATGCAAGGACATGTGTCCCTAAAGTCATTTCTGAAGGAAATGTTTTCTGCTGGGATGTCCAAATATATCCTATTAACTTTCTCTGGAGTCTGACTAACCATTGCTTAGTATAAACAAGATGATACTGGAGAGAAATTCTTATAAAGCCAATGTAGCAAAAATATTGGTGTTGATGTAATGTGGACGTCCAAATTCAGCATCACATTGGCATTCATTTCCTGTCAAACCCTTAAAAACGTACAAAGCAACAGATGTTCCTAACGAATATGATATTCAACTTCTACATTACTAGCACCAGATCATATATTGTGTGATTGAACATAACCTATCTGTGAGCTCGTGTACAGAAACCAAAGGTGGGCAGAAAGAAACATTTTAAATGCAAAAATTAATAATCAAAGGCATCAAGGGACATATAAAAGAGATAACAAACCAGTTAATACAGAAATTGTATCATATAGTAAAACTCTTGATATTTCTATCATTTATATACGTATAATGTGTATTATTTCAGGTGTCATCCATAAACTAGTAAAATATTTACATCTTAATATCTTCTGGATTCAAAATAATCCATGATAAATAAGTGTGCCTTAAATGCAAGGAAATATGGATTTTATCTTGAACTAGCCACGAATAGGCACAGCTTCCCATGGGTTTTCCAGGGAACCACTGGCATTCCATTTTGACTGAGACGATATGTAACAGTTACTTATCACATGACCGAGTCGACCTCCCTCTTCATGCTAAATAATGTGGAGCTCACGCCATCCTGCACACAGTCATATGGCAGTGTCCCAGAATACCGTTTGCTGTTTAGAATAGGGTGGAGGGCTGTACTTCTTTGTACCCGCATTCTTCTTCCAGCTGGGTAGGATAGGCATGCTATCCTGTTTGCAAAGGCCCTTTTCCGTTTTCTGTCTAGCTTTTATTTCCTTGCACAAGCAACGTTTTTTCTCAATCATCTCAAGCATTGTATGGTCTCCATGAAACCACTGCATGCATGCCACCTAGCAAAAAAGAGTGAATACAGAAAAAAAAAAATGGAATGAAAGCAGGTTTTTTTTTCACTGTGCTAGTAGTTGTTTCGAAAAATGTCAGCTGTTTCTATATTTTTGAAATTCTCACAAAGCAAAATTAAAGCATGGAAACTGTAAATAAAATTTGTACTTAAATTATTAAATATTGTAATATTATTAAACAATTTAGGCAAGAATAGTTTACCAATATGTTCTAAAAGTCCATGCTATGGAAATAAAACCTTTTTAAAAAATTTTTAAGCAATTTGCCAAAAATTTAGCTATTACTTTTATGTTGACTCCATCATCGTATGCATCTCAATATGTCTAAGTTCAATTATTAGAATTACTTTTCAGTGAGATCTAATATGAATGTGATATGTTTTAAAGATTTTAATGAACAATTTTATGAGTAAAATAAAACTTGCGTTTGTCTACAAATAACATATAGAATTAAGACTTTTAATTATTCTCCTACCAAAATGAGTTGTAATTTGCATCTAATGCTTGGAATTTATATGCTTAAATAATTATTTTGCAAAGCAGTTTTGCTACACTTTTTGGTGCTTCAGCAAATGTCTAATTAGAATCGTTGGCTTCTGCAATCATACTGACCCAGATCCCAAATAGTTCCAGAACTTCAAAGAAATAGATTCATCAGTTCAGTTGGGTACCAGGAGAAGATTCAGTGCTGACTATATATTGATACACATACATCTATTTCTGGACAGGTAAACACTGCTCCCAGGTGTCTGTGGCTATGTCCACCAATAACTGTTCTTTAGAACAGAGCTAGCGAGTTGAGTCAGTGTCACAAGAACAGCAGTGTGATTGGGCCAAGAATCCAGGATGGTGATGCTTTCACTTAATTGTTTAAGCAGATCTACTCTGACTTGAAGAGTTCAAATGGCTCACTTGGAGTCACTAAATTTGATGGCACAATTTTAGGAAATAATCAGCAAAAACTTATATGTATAACACTTATTCTATACCAGATCCCTTTCTTCATATTTTGCACAGTTTAATGCATTTATTCCTCACAAAGATGATGCCCTGAAGTAAGTACTATTTATTAACCCATAATGACGAGTAAAATGAGACTTGACGAGATTTAGTAATTTGCCTAAGCTTACAGAGCCAACAAATGGCAGAGTCAGGATTTGAATCCAAGAGTTTATCTCCAACACCTGTTTCTTAACAACTACACTCTCCTGACTCTCATAGTGCGTGCAAAACTGGAAAGGATTGGGAAGATATAGCAGTACAATGCCTTCAATGTACAGGTGAGGAAGCTAAGACTTCAAGAATTTACATATCTTGTCCAAACCAAACAGGTAGGCTTTGGTGTGAACAAGGCAAAACTGAATTCTCACAATTCTTAATTCTTTATGGAGAGGGCAGGATCTTGAGCTAGAAATCAAAGACTCAAATTCGGGACGTGTCAGATTTCCACTGGTCACTTCCATTTCTTGGTTTCTTTACATGAATGACTGAATGGATAATATCTTAATTTCAGAAGTTAGTATAAAAATTAGATTGGATAATGAAGGTGAAGTCATTTTTAAAACAGTGAAACATTGCCCAAGAATTATTATTCTCACACTGACAAATACCCAGCAGCGGTTTTCCATACCTGCTCTTTGCCAAACATGTGCGAAGAACCCTGTATATGTTATGTTAAATCCTCCCAGCCACACTGAAAGTTAGGATTTAGCTACACACTACAAGTGAGAAAGCTGAGTCCCAGAAAGTTTGAGGAACTAGATCAAAGTCATACGTTATTGGCTGTGATGCAGGTCTATATCAGACTCAGATCTGCCTGACTCCAAAGTAAATCATCTTGCGACTACAGCAAACTCCATCTCCTGAATATTATATAGAAATTATAATAAGAGCTATTATTGTATGTACCACCATTTCCAGATGCTACTCAAAAATGCAAATATATTTACAGCTTTATGAGTGAATAAAAATTGTTTATCAAAAAAAAATCAATGACTTGGACTTAGATTCCAGAAGATTATACTCTTAGATAAATATCTTGTATGTAATGAGCTTAACTTGATACAAAGTTTCTTGAAAGGATGGGCTGTGTTTGACACCTTTTGGTGTCCTCTAGCCCCTAGCCCAGGCCCTGGTCATGGCTGTTCACTTTTTAAGTGAAGTTCTAGGACAACAACCAACAGAGTTTTGTCCTAACAGGAGATTGCCAAAGTAGCTTGAAAAATTTTCAAAAGATTTATAGTATTTTCTAACATGATAATCTAAGCAATAAAAATACAATAACTCTATTTTGGTGGAAAGACAAGCAAAATTTATTGAGTGACTATAAACTGTTATAAATGGAATTTATAACACAGAATTCCCAGAGGGCTGGCCCCAAATCGCATCCAACACAGTAGCCCCAACATACAGCACAGAGTCATTTAGCTTTCAGTAAATGTTTTAGGAATGAATTGAAGCCACTGTCATTGAACAACAGTTTTTGTTGCATCTCAGAAAACTCTCAAGATAATTTTCTCCTTAGTAAAATCTCACTGGATTTTACACATCGCAAGGAAATCGCAAAACCTCCAGTCTTCTTTAAGGTAAGATATTTACAGCATCACTTCAATATTTTCATGGTCCACACAAACATTAAATCACTTATTACTTAATTTCCTTTAATACTTTTAGGGTGGGAATCAGTATATGTAACTGCAAAATAATAATTTTCCTGGATTGCTCTGACAACAGTGTCACCAATATATTTCATTATATTACATTTTATTTCATAGTTGTCATTACAGTTCATAAATGCATTACATTGTCTAGAATAAGTATGTGTTTTCAGTCAATTACTAGTTTATGCTATATATGTCAATTTATTAAGAAAAAATCCATTCTTTAAAAATCTAAGGAATAGGAATTTAAGAAGAAAGAGATATGGTTTTTCACATTCTTTACATTTTCATTTTAGAATAGTTATATATCCCCTTGATTGAGATATAATGGTTCAAAATATTAGTAGAAGAAAATCAACCTTGTTTTTCAGACTGACTGCAATATTGAACTATCTTCTTTTGGGGGTCAATTATATAGTCAGTAAAAATTCCATGAGAAAGCATTGCCCAATATGTGAACGAGGGTGAGGTATTCTAAGAGAATTCAAATACAGGTTGTTAGAAGATAGAAAATTAATTTTTTAATTTTAAAAAGTTTAACAAGTCTGTCAAGTCTGCTGTAGAATCTTCTCATGTAAAATCTGCTATCAAACTTTTTTCTCATCTAAAATACCCCGCCCCCAAATTATTATTATGTTACAATGATATGAATGAAGAATGAGATTCATTTTGGGGAAGATAAGTCTGCTTTTCATATTTACTTTTAAATAATGCATGTTTTTGAATATTTCTTTCTGGAGGGTATACATTGTTTTTTATTCCCCAAAATAAACTCAGTGTTACTTCCATGCCTATTGACATAGCCAAATCCCTCCCCCCTAAAATGTGTCAAAAATTATTTCATTCTGATAGTAAGATGTTATGCTTTAATTCATTATTTTAGACATAACAAATAGCATGTTTAGCCATTATATGAAGTGTGTTAAGACTACTACCCATAAAAGGTATCTAGACTTTCCAATTTTTTATCATCAGATTCTTCATATCTAGTTTAAATTTAGCTGTAAAATTCCATTCCACTTCACCCTGTAGTTGAAAGAACTCTGTGAGTCAATTTACAACTAATTTGAAACTAAGCCCAGTAAATAAACTCTTCCAGTTTAGTTATTTAATCAAGTGTCCTGTTTCTCATCTTTAATCCATATGCATTTATTGCATGAACCATGAAGGAAAGAAAAAATACACAAGCAAGTTAAGTATGCATTGGAAGATAATTGTTCAATTAATATGAACACACTTATATATCTTGGACAAGATTCTCCTATTAACAAGATTCAGTGGAGGCAATATTCTTGGCTAATTTCATGGAGATAAAAATGAAGTGAAGCTCCTCCACAAGGAGGTGAAACATAAATCACCATTTCTTAAGCGTAGGCTATACACAGGACTTCTTTCCAAAGAGTACACTCTAGAAAGGAGGAGGAGAGGAACTTTACATGAAGAAACCTGTCAAACACTACCTGCACCACACCTGGTGATCAGCAGTAATAAGTGATGTTGACAGTACGCACCTTTGATATGATGTGATAAGAAGGGCACTTTACCTCTGTGGTTTTCCTCCTCCAAACCATAACTTAGCCTAACCATGAGAAAAACACCAGATAAACCCAAACTGAGAGCCATTGTACAAAATACCAGTCCAGGGCTTCCCTGGTGGCGCTGTGGTTGAGAGTCCGCCTGCCGATGCAGGGGACACGGGTTCGTGCCCCGGTCCGGGAAGATCCCACGTGCCGCGGAGCGGCTGGGCCCGTGAGCCATGGCCGCTGAGCCTGCGCGTCCGGAGCCTGTGCTCCGCAACGGGAGAGGCCACGGCAGTGAGAGGCCCGCGTACCACAAAAAAACAAACAAACAAAAAAAACAGTCCAGTAATCCTCAAAACTGGCAAGGTCATACAAAATAAGGAAAGTCTGAGAAACCGTCACAGTCTAGAGAAGGTCAAGGAGACATGATGACTGAAATTAATTAATGTGGTACACTGGAAGGAATCCTGAAACTGATGAAAACTAAGGAAATTCAAATAAGGTATGGGTTTTAATAATAATGTATCGATAGTGATTCATTAGTCGTGACAAAAACACCATTATAATGTAAGATATTAACAATAAAGGAAACTGGGTGTGGGGTATACAGGAACACTGTGTGTATTCTTTGCAGTTTTTCTGTAAATTTAAAACTACTCTAAATAACGTGATGGGACCATATTCTTTCCAAAGAATAAGTAACTGTATTTTTCATTCTTTAGATGGAAGCAACATGGTATAAAGGAAGAGTTAGATGACTTGATTGGGATCTTGATTGTTGTGTGACCTTGAAAATTCATGTATCTCTCTGAACTTGTATGTACTTCCTATATACAGTACATATGTATATATATATGTACATAATTCATATATACATAGTATGTACACTTGAATATACTTTATATATAGTATGCATATTTGGAACTGAAAAAATGTAAAGTCCCATACATCGTTCATGATCTTATCTATGGAGCTTTCAATGCATCAGGAATAACATAAATGAGGAGTTGCAATTCACTTCAATAATTACTTTCTCTAAAAAATAATCGAAGTACTTCCTGATATTGAGTATACTTCATCCAAGAAACAAAAGAATAGTGAGACTGTCCAATAATAAATCTCCATAATGTTTATTTAAAGTATTCAATTTTTCAAAGTGTGTAAACCATAAGAGAAAAGAATACTTTTCAATAATCATATGGAGAATTTAAATATTAAAAAAGATACGAGAATAAAACTGATACAAGCATGCCTATCCCTATTGATTTTGATTTTTATGCCTCATGAGTAAGCACGTAAAAAAAAATTCATCAAAGATTTTTAGCAGGTGTGATACTGGCTTTGGAATTGTTTAGCTGTGAGTCTGAAGATTTGAGGATCAAATTTAATTTCTTAAACAATAGACACAATACCAATACTAATTTTCAGAAGCTTTGGGGGAAAAAAATATCTATCAGTTGCCCATTGCTCTCTCTGTCCCAATTTCTGCCACCTGGGTAGCCCATTTTATGAGAAGTCATCATTTCCAACTCTGTAATGACCTATATGGGAAAAGAATCTTAAAAAGAGTGGATAGATGTATATGTATAACTGATTCACTTTGCTATACAGCAGAAACTAACAATAGAAAGGAGGAGGAGAGGAACTTTACATGAAGAAACCTGTCAAACACTACCTGCGCCACACCTGGTGATCAGCAGTAATAAGTGATGTTGACAGTACGCACCTTTGATATGATGTGATAAGAAGGGCACTTTACCTCTGTGGTTTTCCTCCTCCAAACCATAACTTAGCCTAACCATGAGAAAAACACCAGATAAACCCAAACTGAGAGCCACTGTACAAAATACCAGTCCAGGGCTTCCCTGGTAGCGCTGTGGTTGAGAGTCCGCCTGCCGATGCAGGGGACACGGGTTCGTGCCCCGGTCCGGGAAGATCCCACGTGCCGCGGAGCGGCTGGGCCCGTGAGCCATGGCCGCTGAGCCTGCGCGTCCGGAGCCTGTGCTCCGCAACGGGAGAGGCCACGGCAGTGAGAGGCCCGCGTACCACAAAAAAACAAACAAACAAAAAAAACAGTCCAGTAATCCTCAAAACTGGCAAGGTCATACAAAATAAGGAAAGTCTGAGAAACCGTCACAGTCTAGAGAAGGTCAAGGAGACATGATGACTGAAATTAATTAATGTGGTACACTGGAAGGAATCCTGAAACTGATGAAAACTAAGGAAATTCAAATAAGGTATGGGTTTTAATAATAATGTATCGATAGTGATTCATTAGTCGTGACAAAAACACCATTATAATGTAAGATATTAACAATAAAGGAAACTGGGTGTGGGGTATACAGGAACACTGTGTGTATTCTTTGCAGTTTTTCTGTAAATTTAAAACTACTCTAAATAACGTGATGGGACCATATTCTTTCCAAAGAATAAGTAACTGTATTTTTCATTCTTTAGATGGAAGCAACATGGTATAAAGGAAGAGTTAGATGACTTGATTGGGATCTTGATTGTTGTGTGACCTTGAAAATTCATGTATCTCTCTGAACTTGTATGTACTTCCTATATACAGTACATATGTATATATATATGTACATAATTCATATATACATAGTATGTACACTTGAATATACTTTATATATAGTATGCATATTTGGAACTGAAAAAATGTAAAGTCCCATACATCGTTCATGATCTTATCTATGGAGCTTTCAATGCATCAGGAATAACATAAATGAGGAGTTGCAATTCACTTCAATAATTACTTTCTCTAAAAAATAATCGAAGTACTTCCTGATATTGAGTATACTTCATCCAAGAAACAAAAGAATAGTGAGACTGTCCAATAATAAATCTCCATAATGTTTATTTAAAGTATTCAATTTTTCAAAGTGTGTAAACCATAAGAGAAAAGAATACTTTTCAATAATCATATGGAGAATTTAAATATTAAAAAAGATACGAGAATAAAACTGATACAAGCATGCCTATCCCTATTGATTTTGATTTTTATGCCTCATGAGTAAGCACGTAAAAAAAAATTCATCAAAGATTTTTAGCAGGTGTGATACTGGCTTTGGAATTGTTTAGCTGTGAGTCTGAAGATTTGAGGATCAAATTTAATTTCTTAAACAATAGACACAATACCAATACTAATTTTCAGAAGCTTTGGGGGAAAAAAATATCTATCAGTTGCCCATTGCTCTCTCTGTCCCAATTTCTGCCACCTGGGTAGCCCATTTTATGAGAAGTCATCATTTCCAACTCTGTAATGACCTATATGGGAAAAGAATCTTAAAAAGAGTGGATAGATGTATATGTATAACTGATGCACTTTGCTATACAGCAGAAACTAACACAACATTGTAAATCAGCCACACTCCAATAAAAATTAATTAAAAAAAAAAAGAAATCATCATTTCCAGCGTGAGGAGTACAAGCTTTAGTCTGGCTGAAAAGAAAGCTAGAGTTACCAAAGTTCTCTGAAATTTCCTTTTGCCCTGAAGAAAATTTCTCCAGGAGAGCACGAGTAGCATTAGTGGGGCATCAAGGAAGAGCAGGCGTGAAGGCCAGCTGGTGTGATTTGAGAAAGGCGAGCGAATTCTTCAGGAATTACAGGAGGAAGCAAGTCACTTTCACCTCTGCTGTCCCTGTCCTTAGGAGTCACAGGTCAGACAGAGGTGTTACTGCTCTCATTGAAAACGTTCTTCCTCTCTCATTTAGTGTGTAAAGAGATTGATTCTTTACTAACAAAATGTACATAAAGAATAAACACGTAAGCACCATGCCTTGTTTACATATATCTTCAGGAAAACGGACAGGGGCTGGCAAACTATAATACACTTCTCAAATAAAGTCCATTGCCTGTTTTAGTACAGCCCATAAACAAGAATTTTTGTTTTAAGCTTTTAAATAGTTGAAAAATAAACAAAAGAAGAATATTCCATGACAGGTGAAAATTATATGAAATTCACATGTCAGCATATATAAAGTTTTACCTGGCATACAGACATGCCCATGTGTTCATGGATTAACTACAGCTGCTTTCACGCTATCAAGTAGAGTTCAGTCATTGGGACAGATACCACATGGCCTGTAAAGCCTAAAATATTTATTGTCTGGTCCTTTAAAGAAAAAGTTTGCTAACTTACTAGGTAAATAGGCAATTAACCCTTAAAATAAAAAAATGCCTGATAGAAGACCCAAAAGGGTAATATCAATATTAGTACTATAAAAAAGGCTATAAAACAAAATCAAGAGCATCGATTCATATATACTTACAATATTTTTCATATCGTTTGGCCCATTAGATGAATCATAAAGGATGAGACTTTTAGATTTTAAATCAGCTCTGACAATTAGTTTAGAGAAATTATTTGGGCACATTTTTACAATTTCATCATCATAAGAAAGAAGAGGCATGTTGGAATTAAAGAAATAAAGTGGATAATCTGGTTTAAATCCTCTAAATAAGAGATTCAATATAAGGTCAACCTTTTCTTTTAATAACCCTGCAGTGGCTATTTGCTTGTCTGTGCTATGTCACAGTGTTGATTCAACTTCAATATAAAAGTTGCTTCGAGAACTTTTTAAAAAATAATGTTAGTGAATTATATTTCTTTTCTTTTTTTCCAACTATATTTTGGAAAGAAAAGGTCAGCTTTGCATAGCATAGGCAACGACATAAGCCCTCAATAAACCTTTTGAAATTGACATAACACAGAGATGGAAGGGTTATAATTATCTGCACTTGTCAGCAAATTCACTATTTTTTTTTACTTAGTTATCAAATAACAAGTGCTCAAATCCATGTTCCTTGATCATTATACATTATAAGAAAAAAATGTCTTTTGCTTTGAATGAGTAAGACATACTCTATGTATCTATGTATGCATCTACCTCTCTCTTCCTATGTGTTTGTGTAAAATAATTGAAAGCATATAAAGGTGACCCAACATCACAGTATTTTCTATGGTAAATATTAAAAGGTACAGTCAAATAATCCATGTGACTTTACAATGACATAAATACCATTTATTCTACTTTGAAAATTACAAATTCAAGGTCAGGAAGATGCTTCCACACTAAATGAATTTTTTTCTTTTTTCATGAAGGCCAGAATGAAGCTAATTCAACAGAAAAGTGTGAAATATCAAAAGTTAAAAACTACATAATGTAAGTGTGCAAAACAAAAAAAAGATAATATAAATGTACAATATTTTTTTTTAAAAAAATAACATAAGTTGACAAAATGAAAAAAGCAGGAACTTATCAGTTCCATGGGCCTGGAAAAGATCCTGGCTTTTAATCTCACTTTGGCGATGTTGTACAAGCTACTTATCTGGTATTCTTGCTTGAGATATTATGAGAATTAAATATTATGTCTGAAATGTTCCTAGCTTTTAAACTTTTATGACAGTATTTGAAATAATTGCATCCTTGGGATAACTTTAGCATTTTTCATAGTTTTTTGCCTATGTTTTTTTCATCTTTAACTCTGATCTATTGATTGTTTTTTTTTTAATTATTCCTTTGTAATCCTCCCTCATTTATCAGCAGTGTTGATTTAGAACCTATGTTTTGTGAAAGAATTATTAGACAGATATACACCTGAGGTATACACTGAAACTGCAGTGTTTATTTCAGGTGGTCTAAATTTAGCTTTGAGATATAGATATATTATTAAAATGAGAACCATGTCTTGATTTCAGAGCTGCTTTTGAATGAGACCTCATGGGTATACAGCCCTCATCCTTCTTTTTCTAGCTCTGAAGACCTGCCTCAGTATACAATCTCTGATCAACTATAAGAAACATCACATGTTGGTATTTTAAGCCATATATTTGTTTTTACGTATCTGTGCTTGCTTATATGATCAATTATGTAAAAATCACTCATCACAAAGATTAAAATTGTAAGTTAATAAACCTTACAATTGCATGGCTATAAGTAGAGTTTCAAGTGAATATAGATTGCTCATTTTTCTCTGCCTGCAAAATGAGGAAAACACCTAAGTCTTCAGTTTTAGAGTGATGTCCTATAATCAAGACCCAGTCACAAGGCACTTTCAAGGACAGAGGCTGGTCTGAACTACTGTGCTCAACAGTGGCCATCACAGCTGTTTCCAAGTTCTGCCAGTATACTGCATATCCGTCTGTAATAACAATAACCCTATTTTTGTGTGCACGTTTGATTTCCTTCTTAGGGGACAGAATAAGGTGGATAAAATGGATATCATGGCCTGGTTTTACCACTTATTAGTTGTGAGGTCTGGGACAAGTCATATAATCTTCCTGAGACCTTGGTTCTTTATCTGTAATATGAAAATAATAAGACCTCAGGTTTGCTGGGGGAATTGCATGTAATGATTTAGCATCTACTTCATGGTGGACACAAAAATATAGGCTCCTCTATCCCTAGTAGACTGTGAGTTCTTTGAAGATAAGGAGGGGCTCTATACTTAATACTTACATCCTTATCCTTTAGCACAAGGAAATATGTCATAAATACTCATGCAAGGAAGGAATGAATAAACAAATGGATTACTAGAAGAGCAATGCTTTCTCCGTGTCTTCAGGAAAGGGGCTTTGGAAATCTTTGATTTATTGAATAATTTGATTTCACTTTGGCTCAGCTGAATCCAATAATATCCCAAATTGTACAAGGTTAAAGAATATATTTCCTGGGATTTTTTTTTTTTTTTTTTGGTACGTGGGCCTCTCACTCTTGTGGCCTCTCCCGTTGCGGAGCACAGGCTCCGGACGCGCAGGCTCAGCGGCCAAGGCTCACGGGCCCAGCCGCTCCGCGGCACGTGGGATCTTCCCGGACCGGGGCACGAACCTGTGTCCCCTGCATCGGCAGGCGGACTCTCAACCACTGCGCCACCAGGGAAGCCCTTCCTGGGATTTTTGAGCCACAGAAGACATCTAACGTTAAACTCAGCCCTCCCTGCCATGTGAGCCATAATCTGGGTGTTCTACAGCTGAAAACACTCTAGGGTGTTTGAATCCTTGGGGTCTCAAGGATTTGAGTTCTGGGGTCTCAGAATCCTTGACTCTTTGGCTCAGGTTAAGTGACAGACTGATGCTCCCTAAACTTTAGTATGTGGCCATCTCCCCTTGGGAATTTGCTAAAATCAATTCTTAGGCATTATACTTAGAGATTCTGAGTCTAGGTTCCGGGTAAGGTGGGTCTCAGGCAACTGCATTCAAATGGCCCAAAAGGCAGTTAATGCTATTCCATAAATGTTTCTCAAATCTGTCACCATCTTTTACATTTCCAGAGTCATTTTCCTGGTTCAGTCCCCGGACTATTAAGATTGCCTCTAAGGTTCCATTTATTGGCTACTTCTCATCCACCATCCACACTTCTGCCCAAGAGCTCCCTGAGAAGCCTCCACAAAATCATGTTAACTCAACGGTTCCCCTTTACCTAAAGAAAATAGTTAATGCTCCAGGCCCATCACAGTCAGCTTCAATGTTGTCTTTTCTGGCTAATATTTTCTACCCAGCCATTTACTTCATACGCCAGTCATAACTGACTACTCAGAACTCAACTGGGACCACAGACACACTACTTGCTCCCATTTTTAGCTCAAGCTGTTTCCTCATTCTGGAACTCTCTTCCTCCCTGTGGCCTCATCTTTTCTGTGAAATCCCACATATGCTTTTAAAGTTGAGCTAAATGCAGCAAGAATCCATTGTGAGATCCTCTATGACTCTGACAGCCATGCTTGCTTATTTCTGGAGTACCATCTACTCATTCATTCATTCATTACTGAAATCAGCAACCTCTTACACCATGCTATGAATGCATGTGTTTATTACAAGTTTTGCACAAGATTCTGAACTTCTGAAAAGCACAGATCTTGTTCACACCATTTTTGTAGCCCTAGAATCCTGAGTTAGTACTCCCACAGAAGTCCCACCATGTTTTAAATAGTTAAAGCTTCATTGAAATAATATTTCAAAGTGACTAGTTTGAGAGGTAAACTTTTTCACTACATTTTTCTGATTATAAAAGTAAAATATACCTATTATACAAAATATGGGTAATAATATCATAAGTAAAAATTATCTGTGATACCACCATACAAAAAACGTAGTAAATTCCTCACATAAATCATATATATATATTGTGATATCTTATGTATGTATAAAATACCCTTTTTTAAACTTGGGATTATGCAGCATTATTATATCCTCAAAATTTTCTCATTATTAGAGTCTTAAATATTTTTCTCAAGACATGATAATAAAAACAAATTATTCATTATGAATATTTAGTCATTTTATAATTGCTCACATTTGATTGGCTTTCATTTCTTAAATGCTGTAAATAATGTTTCAATATTTTATGATTCTTTTTTTCTTCAGGAAGCCACTCAAACAGTAATTCTCAAGTCAAAGGGTCAAAACATTTTAAGGCTCTTGATACAGACACAGCCTATTTGTCTTCCAGAAAAGTTAAACTATTTTCCATTCCCATAGCAGTATGGGACTTATACCACATCTTTATTAGCACTGAGTTGTGTTACCAAAAGAAACAAGCAAACAAACAAGCAAGAAATTTGTCTGCATTTTATATGTCTAAAAGAACCCTTTGATTTCAAAATTTACTTTCATTAATAGAAAGTTGAATGAGTTTGGATATTTCACAGATGTTTAAAAACAGAAGAGTTGACACATAGCCTTAGTTTATTCTTTTTTTCTAATAAAGGGGTAGTTTTACTTACTAATTTATATATTTTAAAATTTAGAGTATTTATGCATTATTTATATTATTACTTTCCAATGTTTGACACTTTAGTCATGTACGTTATTACTAACAGGTGTTTCTAATTTTTATGTAGTAAAAGCAGTTAATTTTTTCAAAATTTCTCCATTTTTCTGTTCTTTAAATTTCCTGACTTTTTGGTAACCTACAAATATAACTCTTTATGTTTTTCAGAGTTTATGGTTTTATTGTATTCATGAATTCACCTTTTACTTCATTTGTTTACACTCTTCTTTGTTGCTAAAAGTACATTGCTTAGGAAGAGAAAAATATATTTAATAAGAAAAATGAGACAAAAGGTAAAACAATAAAAGGACAAATTTTACTTTTTAATTTTTCACAAGGTGAGAATCTACTTTTATTTCTTTCACATATCTAATCAATTGTTCAAGCACATATTTATCAATCATAGTGGTTAAGCCATATTTCAAATTCTGTAAGTAATTCCGTACTTTAATTTCATTTTATGAGGTAGTAGCTGGTATAAAACTGTCAATCATTAGAATATGTATATCAGTTCTACCTTAAGGAAAATGATGTCTAAGTGAAAAACTTTTACTTCTCTTCAGATTACCCTGGTGTAATCATTATCTTGAAACATAAATCTATATGAATACACATATATATACACACAGTCTTTTATTAAAAAAATAGTTTCATTCTCCAGCTTCAAATGATGCATATATTGGACAAATGTGTTTTCCAGGTTGCAATATATTATATCAAAGTCTTCTAAAGTGTTTCATTTTGGAAAATATTTAACAATTATGTTTAAAAGAATCATTACATTTCATTAAAAGAAAACCTATCATTACATTTCATTAAAAGTAAATCTAAGTCTGTTTTGAAGCTGTCTGGGAGCTGACCATATGCACATACACACGTGCACATGAATACATATACATACATACAATTCATATATAGTCAGAAACATATGTATGTATGTGTGTATAAAAGTATGGATCAGGGCTTCCCTGGTGGCGCAGTGGTTGAGAGTCCGCCTGCCGATGCAGGGGACACGGGTTCGTGCCCCGGTCCGGGAAGATCCCACGTGCCGCGGAGCGGCTGGGCCCGTGAGCCATGGCCGCTGAGCCTGCGCGTCCGGAGCCTGTGCTCCGCAACGGGAGAGGCCACAACAGTGAGAGGCCCACATACCGCAAAGAAAAAAAAAGTATGGATCATACATTTGTGTGTATATGTATGTATTTGTATGTATATTTGTGCATATATGTGTATATCAGACAAGTATGATTAAATTATTGAAAGCTATAGGTTTCAAAAACCAAAATGATAAGACTTTTGCTGAAAGAATATATGTGTCTACAATGTCACTGAAGAAAAAATAGTAGGCTAAAGTTAATAAAGTCTCATATCTTGAGATTCTAGATTGATCTCATGGAATGATCTCAAAACACCCTTGAATGATTTTATAAAAGTTCTGAAATAAGTTAGCAAGCTACATTCACCTTTGCTCAAGTGACTTTGGAATGAAGGATTGTCACGATCTAAGTAATAATCATAAGAACATCAACAATGTAATAATAGCAGCAACCATTATTTATTATACGTAAACCATGTTCCAGACACACGACTGGCACTTAGCATATATCAATTTCTTTAGAGCTTAATAACCACATAAGCATGTCTTATTGCTATTTGTTAGGTGATAAATTGAGGCTTGAAAAGGTTAAATAATATGTGTAGTATCATATTGCTAATAGAAGGCAGAACTAGAATTGGAATTCAAGACAAAATATACCAAGCGCTAGAGTCTGTGCCCTTATCATTACACTGGATTGTCTCACAGCTAATTCTGATTAAAGTGGCCCACGCTGGAAACACACACACAATTGTTAGGGTACTTTTCACATATTCACTTCACATAGCCAATAGTATGGGAAAGTGTGCTGGGTCAAGTGAAGGTGGTAAAGTTTGCTGCTGAAAGATTGAAAGATTAGAGGATTGATAAAGTAGCCAACCTTTGGGGGAGGGGTGAGACTTTGACCTTGTTATTTGTTATATTTGTTATTATTGTCATCACACCATACTCTCTGCTATTATCAAGATCATTGGCGTGATAACCACATAGCGTCTCCTCTCAGTGGGCAGGGCACTGTGTGAACACTCAGCCTGCTTCATTTCATTTTAGCCTCACAATAGCCCTGTGATCACCATATTACAGATGAAAAAATCAAGCTCAGAAGAGGTTAAAGATCACTTAGCAGTCTCAAGAGTCTGATTCCATACTGGGTGTGAAAGGGAATTTTTAATAGAGCAGAACACGATCATCTCCTTCCCCAGGTTAGACCCTCTATCCATAGCTCAGACTCCTTGCCTCTAATCCACAGGAATATATTCATTAGTCCCCAGAGTATTTTCACTTGGTTATATTTAATATCCCACGGTTAAATTGCAAAGGTAGTTCTCTGTCTTCACTTTACCTCCCTCCTGGCTTCCTTCTTAAAGAAGTTATTACTAAAACATCTAAAGGATGGAGCATCGTGAGATGTGTCCACGTGGTGAATAATATAAAGTCCAATAACAATAAGAACAATGCGGGGATTCCCTGATGGTCCAGTGGTTAGGACTCCACGCGTTCATTGTCAGGAGTGCAGGTCAATCCCTGGTCGGGGAACTAAGATCCTGCAAGCTGCACGGCACGCCCCAAAAAATTAAAAAAAAAAAAAAAAAAAAAAGAACAATGGTTCTTTTCTTGCTATATAAGAATACCTCCATCTCATCTCACTTTCAAACTACTTATTCACTGGTTGTATTGCTATTTCCATATAATTGTGTGTTGAGGATACGTTACCTGCTCTGGGTCCTTCACCAAAGGAGTCCCTCTGAAGATATTTTTCGTTTTACTTCACCAACCACAATTCAAGTTCATTTCAATAAGCACCTTTTCCTCAGTTTCATGGCAGCAAACAATATCGTTGTCCTTCTACACATATTTAAGCATCTTCAAGTATATTCACAAGTATAGTGAGATCTTAGTGCCTCCTGACTGAGTTGCACGGGAGTGTTGGCTGACTCAATGTGTGGCATTAGGATAAAAAGCCCAAGGAAGGCTGCATGAAGGAAAAAGACCAGGGATGGCTTTCATACCACCATGAAAGAAGACGCTAATTGCATCAAACCATAATTTTATAAAATTTTCACTGTCGCAGAATTTTAGAGGAGAATAAAATTTCAACTTCTAGAAAAATGAAGGTTTTAAACCCTTAAAATGATCACATTTTTATATTACAAGATGACAACTAAATGCAAAGCAAGTTGCTAAAATAGGATGTTAACTTGGTATCTCTTATGAACAAACGCAAAAAGCAAATTGGCAATTGTATGTGATTTAGCGTATGTTCTCTGGTGAAAGACTATGATCAAAAACAACGACAAAACTATCTATCCAATAGAGCACCATCCATCCAGGTGTGAGTGACATGGTATGTGCATCTCTATATATGTATACAGAGCATGTGTACAGGTATAATAAGTAGATTCATCTGTGTAAGGATACAGAAAAATGCAATAGCTTTGAGAAATAATGATAATACTGCATGAGAAAGAGTTGATTTATGATACAGTTCTCAAGGGTCTGAACTTGCCTTAAGGTGTTGCTGCATTAAAATCTGCATAAAGTTGTGAAGGACATCTAACATAAGCATACATGATATGTGATATGATATATGACATTCCTATATCAAAATGCAAGATGAGGCTTTTCAGAGGAAAGTTGATTTACGTCCAAATATCAAAAATATTATGTCTATGTCTTCAGGCAGGGCAATGTATAATCTTCAAATATAGCTATAGATATAAATACAGATATAGACATACATATACACATACATATAACTTAATTAGCCTTTTTACTATTTTATGATTATGAATTCTTTACTCTTGGAAAGTAAAAAAACTACAGAAAAATTGTGATACATTTCTTCCCAATAAAGAAGGCACAACATATTCCTCAGCAATTAAACCTAATAATGACTACAATTTCAGCCGTTAATTGATAAACTAATTGTTTGTACTAAAGAAAAAAAAAACCTCTGAGCAGGTTTCAGAATTAATTTATGTTTTTAAATGCGCAAGAACTTTCTAAGTAGAATGCCTTAAAAAGACATTCCCTCAAGGAACAAACGGTATTACAAGATAAAATTCAATTATAACAAGTGTATTGATGTTTTTCACTAAGAATATTCTCTTAATCACTTACATTAGCATTAATTTAATTTCAAGTTTAATTCCATTACAAAATATTGGTTTTTAATAGTGCACATGGACTTGACTACAGATAAATTAGGGAGAGTCACATCTCAATAAACATTTGTTTTATCTAGCAAAAGAGAGGGAGGTTCAGAGACAAGCAGAATAAGCTAATTCTCAAGGAAAAGGCTTTACAAATCGCTGGTAGAGCTAATAATCATTTTCAGATCTTGGAATAGAGCTGAGAAAGTACATAAAATATATTTTTTCTCCACTAGAATGCATTTCCCAATAGGAGCTTAACTGTGTTATAGAATGAGAAACAAGCTGTGGATCATAATACTTCCCTTCTGAAGCCAGCTTTGCTATTTACTAGCTCTGGCAAATCACTTCACTTCTCTTGGCCTCAGGTTAGAAAGGAACAGAGGGCACAAACTGTGAAATGCAGGGTTGCATCAGGCTCACAGGTGTATGTTGTATAAAATGCACAATATTTAAAATTTTTAACCAATGTGAAAAAAAATCATTAGATGATATAGGAAGAGAGAGAGAGAAACAGAGGGGGGAAAGGAGAGGGCCAGGACAAGAGCACCTAGAATTTGGCTTCTCTTGAAAAATCAGAGAAACAAGACAACAGTTGGCTGGGTCTGAGTTTTCTCTCCTCTCTTTAAGTAGGCTTGTCTTTCCTGTTCAGCTTGGTTCTATGTAATTCACTGCTGAGGCAAAGTGCCAGTTGCCATTTTTTATTTCACTAGGAATAAAACTTTTCATTTGATAGAAAAATATTTTCTGCCCTGTTGATTCTATCAAAGTGAGAAAGTACTCATTTCTAATGCCTCCTAGGCAGCTGCAGGCGTTGGGGTCTGTGGCTCCCTTACTTCACCATCTAAATAAATTTCCCTTCATTCTGTGATTTCAAGTCTGAGCCACGTTGACCTAAAGTTTGTGGCCTTTTATCCTAACTCAAAATAAGCACTTATGCCCCAAGTAATCAAAATAACCCTTGTAATGTTGACCATAAACTAATTGGACTCCAATTAGTTTATGGTCAACATTACAAGGGTTTATAATTGGACTCTAATCCAATTATAATTGGATTTCTTCAAAAGAAGTTGGCCATTTTCCTTTTAGCCAAATTCATCCAAATTGTTACGAGTATGGAAAGGCAGGAAAAAATGAACATCTTGTACAAGAAACCCAAAATCAGTTTAAGAGCAAGCAGTTTCCTTGTAGCTTATGATCTACCAAGCCAAGAGTTCAATAGAGAGGTTCCTTCCTTGCTACCTAATTCATGTTCTCCATCTCAATTTCTTCTCGCCTGCTTCCCACGCTGTTTACTTACTGCCCAAGAAGACATCCTTCATGGTAATTCATATTATAACCATTGAGGATGCCAGCTCATTTAAAAATACCTTTCCTAAATCAATACTCAAAAAGCTTCTCTAATTGTGAGAAACATATGCTCTTTCAGCCTGAAAGTTATTACCTAGAAAATGGCTCTTCCGTCCCAGGCCCTCTCAGCTCCTACCTTTCAAAGAATCAATTATGGGTTGCAGCATCATCCTCCACTATACATAAGGACCAACTTATGCTCAGAAGTGGAATCAAAGCCAAGACTTAAAGCAATAAAATCCTTGGCGGTGAGAAATGGAATATTTTCTGCCATATCGGCAAACAAAGGATGTCACAGTCATCGGTGATTGCAGCCACAGCCAACGGTGAGCTGGTGAGCCCTAAGGGAGCTCAGGAAGGAAAGAATACTTGCCATCCAGCAGCCATCAGATGGCAGCCACTCCCTCCGGTGAGCCCTGAGGAAACTCAGGCTGTGAAAGCACAGGATACTGGCCCCAGATAGCTGAGGTGCATAGCTAAGGAATGATTTCAGTGAGCCCAGATTCTTGCATCTCCCCATACATAGAAAAGGACTAAATTCCTTAACTTGAGATGTCTGGTTTTCCTTAATTAACAATAATCTTTTGATGTTCAGACTACCTGCCCATTGTTGCAAAACTCCTATATAACCTGGTTTCCCTCCTCACCTCCTCGGAGGAGCAGTTCTCTCAGGGTTACTTGAGATGCTGCCTCCCGGGCTTGAAGTCCCACCAAATAAAACATAACTTTCAACTTTTAGGTTGTGAATATTTTTTTTTTTTTGCTGTACGCGGGCCTCTCACTGTTGTGGTCTCTCCCGTTGCGGAGCACAGGCTCCGGACGCACAGGCTCAGCGGCCATGGCTCATGGGCCCAGCCGCTCCGTGGCATGTGGGATCTTCCTGGACCGGGGCACGAACCCGTGTCCCCTGCATCGGCAGGCAGACTCTCAACCACTGCGCCACCAGGGAAGCCCTGAATATCTTTTTTTAGTTGACAGTGGAAATGACTCTGGGATTGTCCCTGTCCTCAGCCATATTATGCTACCCTCATTCACAAGTCACTGTAGCATTTGCCTTACTAATGCCCTTCAGCTGGGGGCTTCAGAGAAAGGAAAGAGAGTCAACAGAGGGATAATGCTGGGGACAGTGGCAAGGAAGAGCAGAATGGAGAGGGAATTACTGCTGCAATAAGACTTCTGTTCCTAGAGAACTGCTTTCATCATGTCATTTATCTCCCTAGAATGTCAAAGGGCTTCCATTGTCAGCAGTATTATGTCTACATAACTTGGTGCATTTAAACATATGGACCTTATGGCCACACCTGCTTTCATGATCTCATTGCCTACAACTCCCTTATTAGAACCCTTGGTTCTCTCCAGCTTGTGGCAGTGCATACCATTCCTGATTCAAATCGACCCTGCTCAATTTCTGTAACAACCTCAATTGGGAAAAGAATTTGAAAAAGAATAGATACATGTATATGTATAACTGAATCACTTTGCTGTACACCTGATAATAACACAACATTGCTAATCAACTGTGCTCCAATACAAAATAAAAAGTTAAAAAAAAAAGAAAAAAGACTCCCTCAGTCAAGACTGCTAGATGTCCAAGGAGATTACATACCTACTACTTTTGAAAATATGAGGAATCCCTTTTGGTATGCTGCTCTGGGCCCAGTTTCTAAGAGCCTGAAGAAGTAACTGACACAACTTCACAAGTCCATGCTTTCATAAAACTATGACAAACTTTCTTCCTCTGAGCTCTTATTGGTTTAGACCAATAAACCACTCAGAAATAAAATATGGGGGGGGAATGAAAATCAGAAAGACAAAGGACAAGCAGAAGGATATGGGTGTTTTGTAATAGTTTATAGAATCCTTCCTACCAGAAGGATTCAAATGGAATTGAGGTGGCCAAAAAAATCCTACTGTTAACTTTCGTCTCTGCTTCCCTATTTCAACTGCTCTTCCCATGGCTCCCCGCACCTGCCAACATAAAGATAATTCTAAATACATTTGCTACATTCTAGTAGAATAATTCACACATTACTCATGAAAGTGCTTACAACTTCTCATGGCTATACTTAGGACCCTAGCATTAAAAAATAAAGAACCAATATATTTTAATAATTTTAATTTCTTGGAATATCATCCTTAAGACATTTAATTAACCTTTTTCTAATGAAAGTAACATAGATGGTTTTCTAAGTTGGTTCATAAAGAAGAGTGCTCAATCTCAAAACCGTACCTGATTGGATGGTTTGCATCTTTCAATGTCCAAAAAACAACGTGTGCAGGAGGCTTCTTTGCAGTACTAGTGGTAATTAGGGTGTTAAACACATATTAACAACTGACTTATACTGAGCACACATAATGTGTCTGGTGCTCTTCCAGATGCTTTATATATGCTATATATATATATATTTTTTTTTTTTCCTTGCGGTACGCGGGCCTCTCACTGTTGTGGCCTCTCCCGTTGCGGAGCACAGGCTCCGGACGCGCAGGCTCAGCGGCCATGGCTCACGGGCCCAGCCGCTCCGCGGCATGTGGGATCCTCCCGGACCGGGGCACGAACCCGTGTCCCCTGCATCGGCAGGCCGACTCTCAACCACCGCGCCACCAGGGAGGCCCCTATATATGCTAATTTAATTACTCCTTGCATCCGTCTATAAGTTCGATAGTATGATGCCCATTTTACAGAGGAACAGTTGAGGCTCTAAGAGTAAGAAACATGCCCCAATCACTGAGCAAGTAAGTGGATGGAATAGAATCTGAACTCAGGCAAACTAACTCCGCAGCCCCCATGTTTAAGTCTTATACCATGTGGCTCAGTTCTTGGGGTGGCTGTGTGAATGCAGTGAGGTTATATATATAAATATTTCCTATTATATAGATATCACTGTTCCGGGAAAGCAGCATGTGACCAATAGCTGTTCATGTTTCTTCTCTTGCAATTTCACAGATTAAATAACTGAGGTTCAGAGGAATCAAGTCACTTGCCCCAAGATGGGTCACCTGGGAATAGAATCGCCAGGTCTTACTCCAGAATCTGCAAAGTTGCACTGCTTCTGTATGAATGCAGTAAGTCATCAGGAAGTCCGAAGACTGTAGGCACTTCCAAGATCATCCCCTCCACTTTTGCACCATCACTGCTATCAGGATTTATGCACTTTTGTGTGCAATAATTATGTATTGAGCATTCAAACCCTTGAAGTTACACAGGGCCTTGTGACTGAATTCTGAATGTGTGTCTCTCTCAGGACAGACATGAAAATCTGTCACACATGACACTCTCTCTTTTTCCCCATCTGTCAGCCTGGGACAGAGGATTCAGCAGAAGGCTCAGAGGTTCTCAGGAATGACAGAGTCATGGGTTTAGAGGAGCCCAGATCTGTCCAACAATCAGGAACAGCCATCAACCAGGAACATCCATATTGGATTTGTGCAACTAAGAAACATTTTTTCAAGGGAAAAACACTAGAATTTTCAGTTGTGTCTGTTACAGCAGCTCTGTTACTCACTTAAACTAATACACAATCACAAATGTAAAAAACCACACAAAGTGTGAGGAAGTATATAACTCTTGGACAACTTGTGTCCCATCTAGTGTTTTAATATGGCTATAGCTGGATCTAGAGTAGAATGTCCTAGAATGATATTTTCCAACATTTTACATCCTATCTTTAAAAAGACTCCTGTGGATAGATACAAATCTAATTATGGAAATGCCATGCAATATAAGTGACGACTTCTTTACATACATTTTTTTTAATGAATGTGTGGGTTCCGAATTACAAAACCAACCCTAGCCTTTTCACAGTCAATAGTCCATTTCCAGTTTTCAGAAAATAGAATTGCATTGGAAGGGTCGTTGGGGAAGTTATGAACCGTCTCGGCTTTCCATTTTATACAATAGAAATACTAGTCTCTGTTACAATTTGACTATGTGCGATGAATGAAATAGATAATATCCTTATAATAAACTTATATAAATATAAGATGCTAGCTCTGTCATCTAAAGATGTATGCTCACCATACAATGCCTTGAATTAAAACAAAAATGAACATTCTGAGAAAATTGAGCCCTAGAACTGTAGAAAAATGCAAATGATTGCCCATAGAATAAGGAAAGGAGCAATGCCATATTTGGCATTCATAGTAGTACAGAATTTACTTTAGAAATAAACTGCAACCCTTTGCTATGTGTAACATAGCCCACACCCTTGTCCTCTGTTGGTACATTCCTACGAGGCAGGTCTTTAGAGAACCAGAACTTTTTCCATACTTCTAAATTTGAGCAACTTTTACTCTCTGCCAGAGAAGTCTTTGGTTAACAAGAGAGAGATTTCTTTTGTCAAATTCATCAAAACAACATTTAGAGGTTTCTAATGACATTCTAACTTGAAACACTGGAACTTGTGAGCAGATGTACTGATGAATCCAAACACTCATTGAGTGTGTGGGAGGGATTTATATGACAGGAGGAAATGCCAACAGGTAAACTGAACATCACAGCACATCAAGGACTCTGTGAGCTGCTTTATAGATCATCTCATCTCACGTCTCCATTTAAATGCACTAAAATAGTTGTGACTCTCTCTATATTACAGATGAGGAAACCGAGGTCCCAGAGCTGGGTGGTGAAGGATAGAAGTTTTAAGTCAGGGTTGATTGATTCTACAACCTGTCATCTTTCTACATGACAAAGCATTCTCTGAAATTAGAAGAAAGATAAAAGTCAATAATAAAATAGATTTGAAAAAGAAATTACAACCATTAGAAACTTCACTCTTCAAATGACAATGTATTACCAAATGTGTCTGAAACGTATTGTTTTAAGTTATACTAGATAGTAAATAGAATTACTTAATTCAATATGTCAGGGAGGAAGAAATTTTCCTCTACCCTCTAGGTTCTTCTGGCTGGTCTAAGAATTAAATTGACATGAGACAGATTAATATGAGAAAAATCAAACAGAAGTTTAATAACATGCATACATGGGAGAGACACAGGAAAATTGAGTAACTCACCAAAATGGCCCAAGCCCTCACCTTAAATGTCATCTTCAGCTAAAGACAAAAGAGGATGCAGGGGGTAGTGATTTAGGACTTCAAAGGGAATGAAGGCAATTCACATGGAGATGAAAAACAAATGTTTGGTAGATAAAAGTTTGCTGGGCCAGGCAGAGACAATGGGACACCAGAGGAATTTTAACAAACAGACTTTGCTAGGTTCCTCCCTGTCTACACACTACTTCATACTATAGTTATCTGTGGTGATAGTTCCCTTCGTGGAACAGGTCTTCTATCTACATTCTTTTGGGCAGTTAAGAATGCCAAAGGTTTATCCTGAGTCTTTTGGTCCTTAAAAAATAATCAGCTTAAATTAATCCTTCTGCCAAAAAGACATAATTAGGGGTGGCAAATTTTGCTCCCCTGCAAATGTAATTATCAAACACTTAAGTAAACATTGTAGAAAATGTTTTAAGATACCGAGGCTCTCTCTGTATCATATATATTATAATTAATGCAAAATATCTCACTTCTAGTTAGTGTTTTTTTTCCTAGGACCAGGATTTCAACATATACAGTGTTTGTAATATTTTCTTTCCTACCTTTTTTCCCCTGAAATAAAGTACTTGTTTTTCTAAAGCATTCCTCAAAAATGAGAACATGACTCTGAAAGCAACTGTAATGGTGTCCATACTTGTTAAGCTACATTTTTCCCTGAACGTTCTTGCCAAGTTTCTCATACAATATATTTAATATCTTTCTCTTAGCTGGGGTAGAAATAAAATAATTTATTCATTGTCCTTTGAGGATTGTGCAATGGTAACAAAACCAATGATGCTGTCCACTTTATCATATATTACCATTATCCTATATCCTTTAGAACTATAATTACAGCTCATCTTAATTGCTACCATTTTCCAGATAAGGCACCTGAGTCAGAAAGGTTAAATAATTTCTCCATGAAACTCTGCCAAGGGATAACTGAGCCAGGATTAAACCCAAAGATTCTGCACATTTATATCATGAGCAATGCATTCCATAAATTAGAATATTCTGACTGGGATTCCTCTGAGCCTCTCAAGCTTATATCCCACATCTTGTCATGCAATTCAAAAATATATAATATTTAGGAAAGAAGAAAATGGTCTTTATTTTTCCTCTCTTTCACAAAATACTACAAACTGAAGGAAATATTGCTTCTTTCCCATGAAATTTTAGAAAAAGTTCTGAAAGAACTTGACCTCTGAAGATGGAACCTACTAATTTGTTCTAAGTTTTCAGAGAAGCAACTGAAAACTCATTCGTCATTTGTAAACAATGACTAATGAAATACATTAATGTAACCTAGGCAGATTGTGAAAAAAATGTCTCGTTGGGTGATTTGAGAAGGTAGTAATTGTTAGTCATTTATTTTACTATAGAAATTAATAAATCCCATTATGTTTCTCCCATTAACAAATAAGACTGAAGTTTTGTCCCTCACTTTGCTAAAACATGACCTACTCTAAAATCAGTATGTTATTAGAAGTATAACTTCCAGATTATACCCCATGTTCAAGTTCTCTGAACCTCAGTGACCCCTGTGCACTTGGCAAACATCAACTAATCTTCAGGACACTTCCACTGGGACCAAATATAACCTCCAGTTTTCTATCAACAGATTGTTCCCGGGAGAACCTGCAAAGAGATCAGATTCGGGATATGGGATGGAACACATGTTCCACTTCTCAGTTGACTAATGGCAAGTATGCAGGGGCTTTCTGGTCTCAAATAGTGAAAGGAGACAAAACAACACAGCATAACAGGTCAGGGGTCATGGTCATAGGACGAGGCTTCTAGACTGAGGGCAGCTGTCCACCCTGCACTGTGCACATCTCTGGTTTCTCCAAGAATCACTATAGCACCATCACTCATGGCTGCCCTCTGCACGTTCACCTGGAACAGTCCCAAAGGGCAAACGTGGACTCAAATATTTCTTGTCAACTATTCCAGATGAACTAACCTTCCCCACTCCTCACCAACGCTTCTAGATAAAGAGATAATAAATTCTTCTAAGAGGGATTCATAAACTCTCAGACTATTTTTTAAGTGAAGTTCACAAAGCGTTACATCAGCAAACACCAGAAAATATAGCCCTTCTTAACATGGCATGACAGAATGCTTTTTAAACCTCCGAATCCACACACCACAACTTAATATATATTCAAAGCCCCAAACTCTCTGCAAGTTACACTCTCTTCAAGACACCCGTTCCCTCATCAAAGTCTTGCTGGGAGAAACAGACGTTTTTCATTTACTTTTGCTTCTTCCCTCTGCCCAGCAGCTCTCAGAGCAAGAAAACCAGTTACTGAAACTCTACTGCACCCAACTCAGGAACATTAAGACCCTAAACTCTGTGGCCTCCCCCGACTTCCTCAGCCTTGCCTTGCTTTGTCATTATGGCCAAGAGGAAGGGGAAAAGGAGGAGAGTTGGTAGTGAGTACAGAGATGGCTGAAGATCCCTTTGGCATTTTCACCCTCCCTGCCAAGGAAGAATGGGTACGAGCTAAGACTGCTGGTGCCCCAAACTGTTCTTGTTTCACCGAATATCAGTTCTCAAAGGAGACTGAGCTTTCTGACTATCCTGTATGTCTAATAATTGCTCATCCGTACTAGAATCCTACTACCAAAAACGTTACACGACCATAGCATATGACATGAATTTGATTCACAAGTGCCCATATTTCCTACCAGTGCCTGGAAAAAGTGGAGTTTGCTATTGCTTCAAAGTAATAATCCAAGAATCATGTTTATTTTTCTTAAAAAGAAAGAAAAAACAAAAGGTTATAACCAGCCCAAATACATTTTAGGAAAATTGACTTTAATCCAAACCACTGTCATCCCAAAACATATAAAAAATTTTGAGTTATTATTTGATGCTCCCAAAATGATTGCTAAAAACCTATAGTAGGATTTTTTAGAGAAAAAAAACCCCTGTATTTTTCTGAAGAGATAAACTAGTCAATAGTACCCCCTGGTGGCAATAGATGGTCATCTGCTTGGGAATCAGCTGTGGTTTTAAAATCTCCTCCAAAGGGAAGATTTCATGACCTCTCCCGGTAAAACATTCCAGGATTTTACTCTCAGGTCTAATAAAAATACTTTACAAGACAGCGTGCACCCATTTCCTCTAGTCAAAACTGCCTCTTTAGTTGAGATGAGAACAGATTGTCTCTACCCTTTATTGCTGGCCTTTGTGTACATCGTTAGGGCCATGGAGAGGGAACCACAGCAAAATTGTGTGAAACGGGTCTGGTCAGAGGAACTCATCATGGCCCACCTACACATCCGTCCAGAGGACGACCCGCAGATACTAGGTCCACTGTTCAGAGCAGAGGGTGTAATTTAATGGGCCAGAATGTGCAAAGCAAAGATCTCCATCTGAAGACTGCTTCAAGGGTCCCTCATAGAACGTGAATCACTGCACGTGCACCTTGACCTCTGCACAGGGTCACTCCAACTGCGACTCTTCTCAGAGGCGATACTCAAAACGGGTTTTAATCAGGCATCTTCGAATAATAGTGTCTATTAATGTTTTCACTCTCTGCACTTTGACTATGATGGGACAGAACTAAAATTAAAGTTTGTTTTTTCTCTTTAAAGTCTAGCGTTATACCTTTTCTATCACTGAACGCTATTTTACATTTTCCTCATTTAACTCTTTAAAAGTGAATAAACTTTTGATTTTTTATGTTATTCACTTTAGCACTTCCCAATGATTTTCGAAGTATAGACCAAGCTGATGTCTGCCCAGTACATTCTGCTTTCAGGTTGACATGAGAAGACTTTCTTTTTTCTGTTTTTTTTTTCCACTAAATAATTACTATTTTATTATTATTGTTACCTCAGGTGATTAAGAATGTAGGCTTCTCGTGTATATCTCTAGAGAGCATTTGTTTTTATAATCCAGTCAGTGTAAAGATTAGCTTTACCCCATATTTTTCCAGGGCAGTGAAAAATTTTTTAAATGAGTTAAACATGATGTCTTATGTGTGATAAGGGAAGATGTAATTTGCCGAGACTCATTTGGGGACCTTTAATTTTTTAAAAACACAGTATAATAAATGCCAAATTCACATTTCATAATGATTTTTGATCTTATCTCTAAAAGGGAAAGGACAGATTCATGGAAAGTAGTATAATTAACACCCATTCCATAAGTGCATGTACCATGTTTTATGCTTACAGGTAGATAATATATGTTGTAAAAGAACAACCAATTGCATACTTTTGCTTATAATCTCCTAAATTATATGTGGGCCATATATTCATTTTGTAGTTTGTTGATAACCATACTCGTCTTTAATCTTATGCAATAATGTCTGTAGTTAATGTATATTCAATCTATTTTAATCTAAAATGAGCAAACGAAAAAAAAAGAGGTAGTCGATCGGAACACAACTTTCTCTTTCCTTTATTCATTCAAGGGTAGCCCAGCATTGAACTTAATGACTGTCAAAAGATTTCTAATCCAGATAAATGCAGTCATATTAACTTTGAAGGTCCTCTCCCCCCCTCTAGTGGTGAAAAGCAGTATAGAAAATTGACAGGATACCCATGAGATTGCCCCTGATAGTACAGGAAAGAACACTGCTTGGAGAGTGACTGGAGAGGGTTCAAGTCCCACATCTGCCACTGACACCTACATGAACTTGAGAGTTCACTTGGCCTTGTGTTTTTCAGTTTTCTCATCGGACATAGAGTAATGATGATGATTTGCAAAATTGTTGCGATGGTCACAATAGAAAATATCAAATGTATTTAGAAATCGATCAAACAAAATTAGATTTTTAAAATTATTTTTAAAGAAAATACAAGACACATAATATGCTTAGTTGGCTGATCTGATCCTGTGGTGGACACTCAGGGCAGCTTCCATGGTCCCTCCCTCCTGGTACTTAGAGCACTGAGTAGATCAAGCATCGTGCCCCCAGCAATGAAATAAACTGACATCATGTGTCAGGTTATCCTCTGAGAAGACCTCCACGTGTCATCTTCTTGCTCAAAATGCTTAACTCAAATCTAATCACAAAGGAACAATCAGACACATCAAAACTGAGGGTTTTTCTGAAAGGAAAAAAAAAATTCTGTTCTGGAGTCTGAAAACCTCAGTACCTTGGAATCAATGAGACTGAGAAGAATTCATAATTAAAAGAGATTTTAAAAAAGCTACGAGAACTAAATGTAATATATGATCCTCAGCTGGGTCCAGGATTGGGGAGGGGCATGGTACTGGGGCACTTGTAGAGGTCTGAAAATAGGCTTTATTTGAGACCGTAATATTGAACTATTCTAATTTATTGACTTCTTTCTTGCATGTGATTGTTTAGAAGAATGTCCTTGATCTTAGGACATACATGTTTAAATATTTGGAGTGGAAGTGCCATGATTAAAATATATTTGTGTGTGTGTGTGTTTAAAAGTATACAAGTGTGCTAGCTTTCCAACTTTTCTGTCACTGGAAAAGTTTTCAAAATTAAAAAACAAACAAATGAATGCTCTTAGATATTCTACCGATTGAAGATTTGTTGGGGTTAACAATTTCCTCTTTGTAATTGTAATTGTCCAGGGAAGAGCTTTCCTCTACAATACTGTCCACCTTCATCCGAGGCTTCTGTGACATGATCTCAGGTATTAAAGCTTGAATTATAAAGAAACAGCTCCTCTGCAAATTTCTGCCCTGGGTGGATAACTTTCCCTATTTGTAAAATGAGAATTATAAGAATAATCCTGTTTCGGGTACTGAATTCTCCAGGAACTTTATCATTAGCTCTTCATCCTTTTATAATTTTTCCTTCAAATTTTCTTTCCTCAACATTTGTTACTACTGAAATGCTAAATTTCTTGCATTTTTGTCCAAATCGTGTGGCTTTAAACCCCCTACTCCTCTGCAAATCTTCTCTCCCAGTCTGTAAGGCTTTCCACCCTCTTTCATTAGAACATGAAGAAAATGTACCCACTTCCCCTTCTGTAAAATCATGCTTGACCACCTTCAAAGACATCCCTCAAAACTCAGAGTTAATCCCTCTATCTTCACTCACTCTCCTCTTAATTATACTAATTGCAAGTGTGTGTGTGTGTGTGTGTGCGCGAGTCCTTTACTGGGCTGAAATTCCCTTGAACACAAGGAGCTCTTATCAACTATTGAGCATCAGTCAGAACATCTGCCGCTGATCAAGTGGACAATGTACATTTGCTGAGTGAATGCATGAAAGCAATCTGCAAACTGTAAAGTGCTAATGCTAATTGCTGCCAAGTGGCAGTGGCAGTCACACATGTTAGTCATCAGCAATGACAGTTATACACGTTAGTTATTAGCATTCAGTTGGTGGTACAAGAGATGGCAGACTAAATAGAAGACATGGGACTGTGGCTGGATAATTTTGCGTGAAGTAGGATATTTAGAGCATGGAGGTCTTGGAAAGGGAAGGAGAAGGGAAAATGGCCAAACATTAATTTTATCCACACTGTCTTTTGGCCCAGACTCCAGGTGACTGTTTGCAGAGCTGTGAAATGTAAGGTTGTCAAATCACTGCTAGAAATATCTTCCAGTGAATCTTGTTTCCTTGGGTCCCGCCACTCCACCCAAAGCCCCTGGGAGCAGCTAGGAGGGAGAGCAAAGATGATGGACAGGATGAGGAGGAAAGAAAAGACATGATGTGTTCTACTCCTGACCTGGCGGGCCCCTTGGCCTCACTCCTCCAACTCATTTCTTTCCATCTCCGTGATGAATATTGAAATGGATCACGCCTGCTGGGACCCACTTCTAAAGGAGGTCGAGAAAGGTGAAGTGCTGCCCTCTACTGGCAGCTTCTGCGAATCTTCACACTCAGTTCATCACATAGTCAATAAGTTGTGTTAAAACAGTCCCCCTCCTGCAACCCATTTTGAGAAGACAGTACAACACAAAGGCAGACTTTCTTTAAATTCAATACACTGTAGTAGCAAATAGCTCTTTGTCACTGAGAGTTTTCACATCTTTTAAAATCTGTTTTTAACTGCCTTTGTGTTTAAATTTGGCTGCAGGAATAATTTTAGAAATTCTTTGTGCAGGTAAAAAGTGCTGAATCACCCAAAGGACAAGTTCTCATATGTTTAGGGCATCTGCCCAGTATATCTGAGGCAAAACAATTGGAAAAACAAGAGAGAGAAAGCAAGAAATAAAAGATTCAACCTCAATAACCTTATGCAAAATTTTGTACAGAGAATATCTACATGAAATTAAGCAAAATATAGTAGACTATATATAGACTGTGATGTGTAGAGAAACAAAATTCATCACCCCAAAATGTCTCTTTGGCATGTGGATTATTTCACGCTGAAAAAAATCAAGGCCCAAAAGACTCAGGATAAACCCTTGACCTTTCCCCTGCCTAAAAGAATGTATGCAGAGAACCTGTTACAGGAAGGAAGCTATCACCATAGATAACTATAGTATGAACCAGGTGGCAAACAGAGAAGAACCCAGTAAAGTCTGTTGAAATCTTCTCGGTGTCTCATTGTCTCTGCCTGGCCCGGCAAACATTTATTTATCAAACATTTGCTTTTCTATCTCCATATGAATTGCCTTCATCCCCTTTGAAGTCCCAAACCAGTACCCCCAACACCCTCGTTTACCTTTAGCGGAAGATATTTAAGGTGAGGGCTTGGGCCATTTTGGTGAGTTACTCAATCTTCCTGGGTGTCTCCCTCGTATACAATTTATTAAACTCTGATTTTCTTCTGTTACTCTATCTCATGTCCTTTTAACTCTTAGACCAGCCAGAAGAACCTAGAAGGATAGAGGAAAATGTCCTCCTCCCTGACAATATTGTGATTTATTAAAAGAAATATACACGTGGTCTTTATCCCTGTTCCTGGCACGGAGCTCCTAAAACCCCTGGACTTGCCTGTGATGAGAGCAATAAAGGTGCCGTTAGTTAATTTAAGGCGGTTACCTTTGGACAGTACTTAAGATGGGGCCTGACTGCCAGTAGAGCCAGTCCTATGATTAGAGGGTTGGCACTTTCAGTCCCATTCCCCAGCCTCCAAGGAGGGGAGATGGGATGAAGATTGAATTCTATCACCAATGGCCAATGATTCAGTCAATGATGCCTATGTAACTAAGCCTCCATTAAAACCCAAAAGAAGGGGGTTTGGTGAGCTTCCGGGTTGGTGAATACATGGAGATTCAGGGAGAATGTAGTGCTCAGCAGGCATAGTTGCTTCACGCCCTTTCCTCATACCTTGCCCCATGTATCTCTTCCATCTGGCTGTTCCTGAGTTCTAACCTTTTATAATAATCTGGTGATCCAGTAAATAAAATGTTTCTCTGAGTTCTTTGAACTGCTCTAGCAAATGAATTGAACCCAAGGAGAGAGTTGTGGGAACTTCTGGTTTATAGCTGGCTGGTATGAAGTACAGGTAATAACCTGGACTTTGATGTCTGAAGTGGGAGCAGTCTTGTGGGACTGAGCCCTAAACCTGTGGGACCTGACACTCTCTCTGTGTAGACAGTGTCAGAATTGAGTTAAATTGTAGGACACCCAGCTGGAGTTGGAAAATTGCTAGGTGGTGTGGGGAAAAAAATCCCGCACATCAGCATTTGAATTGATGAACACACATTACGGTTGGTGTCAGAAGTATAGATGTTATATAAATTTTACATTAATTTAATAGATGAGATGTATACTGAACTATTCATGGAGGGAGGGCTTTATAATCCCTTCTGTTACAGATTGCTCCAATCCCAGTTTATATCCTGTCCTAAATATACACTTGCATCATTCTGAGACAGGAAGGGGGCAGGGCACAACTGTTTAAAAGAATGATCTAGCCCGAGGACAGAACATAAACTGATTAGAATCAAATAGGTCCAAGATGGCGGACTAGTCAACTTCCACTAGACCCTGAGTCTTAGGATATGCTCATTGTAACACATCAGCACAGATAAATGACACACCCACTGGCACCACGTTCCAAGGCCAGCCATAAAGGTCAAAAAGTGGGCGGTGGCCCAATTCCCGGAAATCCCCGTCCCTTCCTGAAATAGCTGGAATACTCCTCCCACTCATTAGCCTATGAAATGACCCACCCCTATAAAAACTGACAACCCCATACCTTGGGGCCTGTCTTCTTCCCAGATGGCCCACACTCTGTCTATGGAGTGTGTATCTCCTTGAATAAACCTTCGTTCTCTTTACTGTGGCTTGCTCTTGAATTCTTTCCTGCTGAAGCCAAGAACCCACACTCGGCGGCATCCCAGGAACTCACCTGAGACCTGGGACATGACCATCTTTTCCTGCCCCACCTTTCTTTCCGGCATAATTAGAGTTTATTTTTCTAAAGTGGTGCCCATGGTATGCTCTTTCTGCTTCTAGTAATAAAGTTGATTTTTAAAAAAATCAATGTTTAAGAATGAGGTGAATGTAGAGATTTCTCTTTCAATGTGAGTTGCAGTCATGGTGTTGTTACTTCTCTCAGGGGCACTTGCATTTCAATCCTCTTCTCTAACATTTGTCTTTCAGTCTCCACCAGAAGGTAAAACTAGTTCATTAAATAGCTGGGGTGAGCATATGTGATGACTGTGTACAGAGCCACCTGTCAGGAACCCAAACACTTCTGCAAATTACTATAACAGTATTACAATGAGATGCTTATCTATTTCCACATGTAGCTTTAATTTATTCATTCAATATAGACTAAGACCACAGACATAGAGAACAGACTTGTCATTGCCATGGGAGGGGGGTGGAGGAGGGATGGATTGGGAGTTTGGGATTAGCATGTGGAAACTGGTATATACAGAATGGATAAACAACAAGGTCCTGCTGTATAGCACAGGGAACTCTATTCAATAACCTAAGGTAAACCATATGGAATAACCATATATATATATAAAACTGAATCACTTTGCTGTATACCAGAAACTAACACAACATTGTAAATCAACTATACTCCAACAAGATACATTAAAAAAAAATACAGACTGGGCTTTCCTGGTGGCGCAGTGGTTGAGAGTCTGCCTGCCGATGCAGGGGACACGGGTTCGTACCCCGGTCCGGGAAGATCCCACATGCCGCGGAGCAGCTGGGCCCGTGAGCCATGGCCGCTGAGCCTGCGCGTCCGGAGCCTGTGCTCCGCAACGGGAGAGGCTACAACAGTGAGAGGCCCGCGTACCGCAAAAAAAAAAAAAAAAAAAAAAAAAAAAATGCAGACTAAGACTACTAGAGATTTCCAAGATGAAATACACATACCAGTTCTCAAGGAGCCTACAACCTAATGAAAACAATTGTACTCTGCATCTTTAGAATCAAAAGAGATGCTCCTTGGAAAGATAAAAAAGGGGTTCTCTGGTCAGATATATTCAAGAATCATGACATATGATATCCTCTTTGCAATTCCCAATGCACATCTACAAACATAAAACTCTGACATTAAAGGAATTTATCTAACCTGGCTTTCTCCAGACTGCTTTTCTGGGTAGCAAAACTGGATAGCATCCCTCAGACAGTGCTGTCCTTTAATACAAAAATAAGGTTATTTACCATTGTGTATGGAAATTACAAAATACAGAGGAGAGATATCGAGAAATAAGATATGCTTGGAAGGGCTGGGACAGCCTCAAAGATGGAGAGAACACACTTGATCCCAGACTTGGAGGATGAGTCAGAGTTGCCAGGAGCCCAGGACTAAGGAGGGTATTCCAAGGGCCAGATCATACAGGCTTTGAAATCCACACAAAGCAATTTACCTTCCATCCTGTAGGCAATGGGGAGACTTTACAGAATTTTGCATGGAAGCGTCAACACATGGTCACTCTAGTTGCTCTGGAGGATGGATCTGGCGACAGGGGGACACTGGAGACTGGAGTTGGGGAAAAGGGAGAGAGACACTGCGCCTCTCATAAAACTGCAAGGTCATCTTGTAAGACAGTTTGGATCTGAGAAAAGCCACACCATGAAGCTGCTGGAGTGGCCCCAGGCTCACTTCCTCCTGCCCTCCTGTCCTGTGGCTTGTCTTGTTTCCCCAATGCACCACGCTTTATTAGAGGCGAGACAGTGCTCTGCACTTCTTTACTCAACTAAAAAATTTAATAAAAACAGCCTATATGTTGAATAAATGAATGACTGAAAATAGGCACCTACATTTAAACATTCTGGTTTAAACTGTGCTTTCGTATGAATTATCTCATTTCATATGGATGTAGAAATCAAAATACCTGGAAACTCCATGAAGCCCAGGACAGCCACCATTGGATGTAAGCGCTTCCCACATAAGGCTTCTTCAAGGGTTCCTGTTCCAGTACTGGGGTTTATATCAGAGAAGTGACAGCAGAGACTGTGTTCCTTCCTAGGCTGTATCCTGAATGGCAAGTGACTTTGGCTCTGCTGGCTTCTCCTGAAAGGCCTCTCCCCACTTTCATATGCAAAGTTGACTGGGTTGGGTAAGATTACACCTGATACTTTTGTTTCTTCAAATAACCTCCTCATTTTCTGGAAAGGAAGTCATTATATGCAGCATTGCACATACTATCCCCGTCAAAATAGCTGACAACCAGGGATTATTAATTAGCTCTAATGCAGCATTTACTTTAGAAAACAAAGGCTTTGAAGTGACAGAATGGTTGTTTCTCCACCCCTCCCCACCCCCTTTAAAGTGTCTGCTCATTGGATGGATGTAAAACCCCAGAGGCTAGATAAATCTCGCTGAATGCATTTTTGGCCTTTTGTGTGTTGTTGGTTAAATCTACAGGAGTAGTCTAGATGCTGGGGTTCAGGAGTGCATGTTTGGGAAGGGGATGTATTTTCTTTTCAGAATGCGTAAAGAGTTAGATGTACTCAAGTGTTGAGATTCTCAAGTGTGCACGCATGTGCACACTGGCACACGAATGCACACGCACACGCCTGCATGGCTGAGCTCTCACAACACCAGCCCGTGGTCCACAAAAAAATGATGCAACTGAGTGGCAATGAGCTTCCTTCCAGGAGTTACAGTCCCAACCCCGTCTCACCTTTGGAGATCGGCCTTAGGTGGTGTCTTGTTCAGTTGAAGTCTGAATTGAATTTGCCCCTCTGCTATGTAGCTTTTAAGCTAGAAAAGTTATAAGGCGAGACCCAGAAAGTCAAAGAATGAGTAAATAAATGGATGAAAGAAAATGAAGGAAGGTGAGTTTTACAAAGAGAGCAAATTCAGAGAGACAGCTATTTATGGTAGAAAATAAAGCAGAAGTTTAGTGGCTAGAACCTCCTGGACTTACACCTCGTGTCCATACAGCCACTTCCTAGCTATAAACCTTCAACAGGTAACAGGTTCTCCAGCCTCAATTTTCTCATGTGAGTAAAATGGGGATAATATTGCCTACTTCATAAGCATACCGTGAGAATAAAATTATATGATACGGCATTCTGGACACCGTGCCAAGCACATAATAAGCCCTCAATGAAAACCATTTTAGAAATCTGTTTTATTTGGGGAAGGTGCTTTCCACCTGAAGGCTAATGTTGACTTGCTGCACAGAATAAAGAACAAAGATTTGCCCAGCAGGTGAGCTGGGTGGAGAAACTGAAGCTCTCCAAAACTCCCTGAGTGAGGCACTCACGATGTGACTGTACTTACTATTCTGAGTCAAGTGTAGTCTAACTCTGAACCAATATTAATATAATGTAAACATTTCTTGCTAATCCCCACTAACTTAAGTTAGAGGTAAATTTACCCATTGGTTAGGGAGACTGCTCTTTTCAGGAATGAATCTTAAGCCATGTGTGTTAAACATGTTAATCGCAAACAAAACCAAGAAGGAATTCAGCCAAGCTATCTCTGTTCCTTCACTTTTCAGTCTTCAAAATAGGGAAGATGATCCCCTTTTCTGAGGCGCAGTCTGGATTTAGAGAAATACAATACGCAGAAAATGTCATAAATCCTATTGAAAACATCTGCATCTATTCATAAATAATATATAACACTCAGAGATCACTGGCTGTGATACTATCTCCCCACACACAAAAGTATAGAAAGGTGCATTTAAAAGTTAGACACCTTAAAATTACAAAACTAAAGTAATGAAAAATGTCCAAAACAAATAATATACAAAAAGTCTGTCCTGGTTTTCTATAAGCATTATGCTTATTATCCCAAACAGCATATCATCTCTGACATAAAGCAGTTTTAATTCAATCCTTTCTAAAATCTAAATACAGATTGCAAAGCTCACCGCAGACACTAGGTGGCGCCACGTATCCGCCCAATGTTACATTATTTTCCCCAAACTAGGTTGGCCAGCCCATCTAGGGCCTGACCTGCATTTTAACATCTGGAGCCTGTGATGGGGAAGGCTTCTAAAATGCGATGTCTGCTGATAACTGGCAGCAGAATACAAGCATAGCATTTAGTTCTCAAATGGAGTTATCAATCTGTAAAGCTTTAATACTCCTTCAATTGCTCTCTATGTGTACAACTCAAACAAGACCTACAGTTATAAATTCATAATTTGTCCTCTAGACTTGAAGCCAAAGTTTCACTTTCAACTCTACTGACATTTTGAATAAATCAAGCAGCTAAATATTTTCAACTGCCTCCCAAAGCCTCTATTTCCTAAAAAAAAATTTGACACGGAATTGGAAACTTTAAAGATCTGCTTGAAAACACATGGTATAGACTAATGTGACAGTAAATGGATTTAAAATCTTCAGTTTCACTTCCCCAGACACATCTATATTATTGTTAGCTTAGTAAACTACACCACTCTTGGCATTTGAAGAGGAACAAACAAGGATTCCAAAAACTACAATAAATAAAAAAATAAAAGATATTCCTTTGCCTCTGATTTTGCGTAAGAAACACCAAGTAGTGGCAACTGATCTCCATATATTGGGACGAGATTGGCACACATTCACTTGGCAAGATGGAATGTTGTTAAAATTTAGGCCTCCTGTTTCCATAACATTTATAATGCAATATCCTTAGTGCTTTCTTCATTTAAAAGGAAAAACATAAAAACGATAAAAACAAGTGACATGGATATAATGGGCATATAAAAGTTAAACTGATATAGTGGGATAACACATCATAATAGGCACGCTTGTGGGTAAATACATGTGCAGATAAGAAAACAAAGCCTCTCAAAGTGTGGTCTGGGGAAACTTTCAGTAAATGTTGAAGTTGCAACAACTGTATCCTGTGTCTTTGCAGATAACAGCGTCCCCAGCAGCTCTAACGTTTTCATTACGTTCATTCACATTGGAACCCAAGTAGGAGAGT
Source organism: Neophocaena asiaeorientalis asiaeorientalis (assembly GCF_003031525.2). NCBI lineage: Eukaryota > Metazoa > Chordata > Mammalia > Artiodactyla > Phocoenidae > Neophocaena > Neophocaena asiaeorientalis. The sequence goes on from NW_020172738.1 coordinate 5,969,801, forward strand.
AAAGCAGTGTTAGGGGACCCGTGACATTTCTGAATTGATACCCTTAGTCGACTTCTACTCACTCTACTTCCAAACCACATGTGGGACCCTACAAGGAAAGAAGAAATGCCAGATACAGACTCCTTATTACATGGTAAGTAACTAAATATCTAACTTCCTACTTGGAGGAGAAGGAATAATGAATATACTCCTATCAAGTGTACCAAGAGGTGGTAGGAGAAACCAATCTGTCTCAGATGCTGGCAGTAAAGAGATACGCTGTCTAGAGAATTTAAAGTCAGTAATAAAACTGACTAAAAAACTGCTTTTTATTAACACCACGTGCTGGCAGTTCTATACAAGGTCAGTGATACAGGGTGAACAGAACCGTTCCCTCCATGCCCATCCCTTTTGAAATACCACTGACTACAATGACTCTTCTCCTTAGGACTTGCCAGCAAGCAGGAAAGTTGCATTTTGGCAGAAGGAAAAGCTATAAGGGAAAGAATTCTTATTTTTCTAATAGGTAATGTCTGTCCAGGACTTTACACACATATGTTATCTCTCTAATCCTCAACAACCATACAAGGCAGATAATACTGCCCCCAGTTTACAGATGAGAAAACAGACTCTGAAAAGTTGAGCAATGTATTCAAGGTCACACAGCAACCAACGGGTGGAGCCACGGTTCTGATGGATGTCTTACATCCTCTAAACCTCACAATTTTAACCAGCTGAGTAGCTGGGACTCATAGACTGATCATTTTGACAATAGGTACAAAACTTGGACAAGGTATAACCTCACTTTAGTGCCCTTAGTTGTCATGGGATAATAACGGGGTAGGGCTGTAGAGAGCACACCTACAATGATGTAAGGAAGCTCTCAAAACCGTCCTGGCGCATAATAAACTCATCAGAGATGACAGCAAATGGTACGTGGTTTTCATCCGGCAAACCTCATCTAAGAACCCTAGACACATTTTATCCCTTCCATGTGTTAAAGAATGCTGGACTCTACGTCTCAGCAGCTTCACACCTTCCCCTGTAGCTGGATGGTTAAGTTGACAATTCTGATGCTGAAGGGGATGCACACAGGTACGGGCGACTAGGCGTAGTCGGAGGCGGGCACCCTGGGAGTCCATGTGCCCCACCCCTACCCTTGTTTGTCAATGCGTTCAAGATTTCTCAGAGAACATCCTCTTGTTTTGTTACACTCTGCCTCCTACTCCAAGGGCATAAATGCAAGATTATTGGGTGGGGGGATTGGAATGGGGGCAAAGGGATGGGTTTGTGTAGTTTCATTCTACTGAATCTTGAAGTTACTGAGAGACTGGACATGAGACTACTGGCCTTTAAAAAGTGACCCCAAATATTCTGCCACGTGAAATATACAGCATTTAACAAGCACACGATGCCTACACAATATGTCAAAATTTCTCAGTTCAGATTGTGGTCTGTCCTGGAAAGCAATCTGAGTTTCTACCATCTGGTCTACGGCCCTACCACCCTGAACACACCTGATCTTGTCTGAATTCTTTGTATGAAAGAATTCACGACACATATTACTGTTATTGAAAGGTGATAACAAAATCTTGTTTCTTCTTTAAATACGACACTAATTATGGGGGGCCCCACAAAGTACTAAAGCCTACCATTTTCATAAATCAACCGGACAGGACTGTAGAGGACACACATAAGACAAAGCCTTTGTTTGTTTACTTTTTGGCCCTTGCATGATTTCAATGCAATGATACCATAATACATAGCAATCGCTCAATATAACCACTGACACTCCTATTTGTAACATGAATTTATTCCACTTTTCACAAGCCTAGATCCAATCTCTTTGGTAAATAACATTATTATAACAAATAACTATAATTTCTTTGTAACATATTCTTTGTTAAGATAGCATTTTATTTTACAATTTGAAGTTCTTACAGATAAACCCTTCTCCAATAAGATGCTGTAAACATCTTATCTTTACATGGCATTGTAAACTTAGTGGGGTTTTCCAAGCCCCCCCCCCCCCCCCCCCCCCC
>NW_020172738.1:5971832-5971991 GCF_003031525.2 Neophocaena asiaeorientalis asiaeorientalis
ATGCAGGATGAAAAAAACAATAGGAGTTATTTAAAACCTATTGCATAGCCTGGAGGAAGCTCTGTGAGGGTGGGGATCTCTGTGCATGAATGAAGTGAGTTCAGCTTTCGCTAATTGGTTATATGTTCTGTTTCTTTTTTTTTTTTTTTTTTTTTTTTT
>NW_020172738.1:5972148-6056195 GCF_003031525.2 Neophocaena asiaeorientalis asiaeorientalis
CATACGATCAAACCAGCCATATAAAGGTACAAATGCGATGTAAACATTCTCTTAGTTCAGGCCTGACAGGACCTGGAATACCACAGGGTCTCAGAAAAAGGTTTGTTCAACACATAAGCAAGGGATGGTAGAAACGGGACCCCTTCATCACGTTAACTTGGGGAGCCATATGCTCCCCACCCTCATACTCTGCTCCTTCCTCTGTTTTCTCCCATCAAACACAAAACCTTAACTACTAGATAGGAGCACTTGACATTGTATATACAACCGATCAGATGAAACCTCATAACACATATGTTCCAGGACCCAGGGCTGGAATAAAGCAAGTATGGTCTCGGCAAAGCAAGTCACATCTCCACTAATGGTAGCACAGGCATTCTAAAGAGAACTGAAGCTTTTCTACTGTTAGAGCTTGTAAGGCAAGGAATGTCACTCGCCATCCAGTTCTACAAGGATTGAGTCATTAGCCACTGCAGTCAGTGACCTGCAATACACCCTGAAAGGAATTCAGGGTGAAGATCAGGTGCCCTGGGAAAACAGGCAAAAACAGGCCCTCAGAGAGTTACAAATATTTCAAGAGGAATTTTTTATGAACCTGGATTCTTGCAACTTCACATACCTAGAAAAAAACACTACTATCATTAATTGAGATAGCCTTTCTTCGTGACTAGCAGTAGTAACGTTCTACTGAGATGTTTGCTTGATAGCACGTACCCCTCTCCCTTGGTGTCTCCTCCCACCTCTCTGGAGCAGTTCCTCAGAGCTATCTGAGGAGCGATAGTTCCCAGGCTATCGTCCTCAGTAAGTCCCTGGATAAAACTGAAACTCCCAGTTCTCACACTGTGTGTTATTTTATTTCAGGTGTTAGGTTTGTTTTCCTTTTTCTACCTGATCCAATGCGCAGAAGCTGAAATTAAATAAGAACATACCCTTTAAGTTTACATTACTGAGAAACGTGGGCAGGCATCGAGTGGCTGAGATTAGAATTCCTTTCCATGTCATTGTTTGAGTATTTATGTTACTATACTCAGGATCCCTGTGTCTTTAGTCTTCCTCGTGCTCTCCAGGCTCCTACAAGTTTTGTGTGCAAATGTCCTGATTGTCTGAGAGTTACAAAAGCCCAGACCTCACACACAGGCTGAGAAGGAACAATGGTCTGCTCCAAGCTTTCAGGCGAAGCACAGAGGCTGTGGGACCAATCAAAACACCTCACTACTCTGAAGGTATTAAAGACCAAGAGAAAAGACAAAATTAGACTGTGTGAGAAAAACATTTTTTCGAGGATATATAGAAAGAGACATTTATCGAGAGAGATATTTAGTAAGTCAACCAAAGTCGTTGAGTGTCACACTGTAAACTGGGTAAAGTCTTTGTCAGGGAATCCTCTTAAATTCTCAATCTTAGTCTTTCACAGGTACTGATCCCTAATTTCTATCATTGGGTGATTTAGCTCCCTTATTTTTACTATACCTAGAAAACAACTTTGACATCCAGGCATGTCCAGAAACACACCCTAGACATGCATCAAGCTATGGATGCTAGTACATTCTTCCATTATCTAGGAAAGCTGGCCACATGCTGGCGTGCAGACATAGACATGGAGCGCATGGGAAAAATGAAGGTATTCTGCTCTGCAGGAGCCCGGGCAGGCTCTCATAAGGCCCCAGCAGGGTCATCAAGCGAAAGGAGGATGTTAGAAGCTTGGAGGGAGCCCAGAGGACTGCCATCAAAAGAAATAAATGTTTGGGCTTCCCTGGTGGCACAGTGGTTGAGAGTCCGCCTGCCAATGCAGGGGATGCGGGTTCGTGCCCCGGTCTGGGAAGATCCCACATGCCGCGGAGTGGCTGGCCCCGTGAACCATGGCCACTGAGCCTGTGCGTCCGGAGCCTGTGCCCCGTAACGGGAGAGGCCACAACAGTGAGAGGCCTGTGTACCGCAAAAAAAAAAAATTTAAAAATTAAAAAAAAATAAATGTTTGAGAAATAATCCTGAAGGGGCAAGTTGAAAGGAACTGGGTTTGTTTCCCTGGATAACAGCTTATAAGTGCACAGCATGGACCAGCCTGGGCAAGGCCTCTTCTGGGTAGTGAGAAGGCAGCTCTCAAGCCACACAGGGCCCACGGAACAAGAGATAACAGCTTCAGGGGCGATTTTAAAATTTCTAGAGAAATGTGGGGCTCTCAGATTTTGAAATGTATGACCAAAGGAAGTGACAGATGGCTTTCTGTTACCCCCTTCCCGACATCAAGGATAATCAGAGATAATCTAGTTTAGAACAATTGACAAACCTCAGAGAGAAGTTGAGTTCTCAGTTCAACACTTAGGTCACTGTTAGCTCTGTGATTCCCTGATTTGACTTGGGGGGCTGTTACTTAAAAAAATGTGAAGTGTGTGTGTTCGTGAGTGTGTGATTGTGTGTGTGTGAGATTGTGTGTGTGAGAGAGTGGGCAGAGTATGTGAGAGTTTGTCTGTATTTATGTGCATAAGTACATTGGGAGAGTGTGTGTGCGTGTGTGTGTGTGTGCGTGTGTGTGTCAGAGGATGTGGCTCTCATCTCCTTCCTTCCCAGAAAAAATAAGTACAGACATTTCTTGGGAACATTTTTCCAAAGAGAGCTGGCACTTTGGAGACACACCCTAGCTGCTCCTTCCTTGAAGGAAAGACTGGCTTTCTCATGGGCCTGCTCCTTAGTTTCTATCCCATCACCTGCTGCAGTAAAACTAGAGATGGCCCCGTCTCCAGATTAATGGGGGTCACTAACACCATAGTCCAGAGATGGAGGGATCCCATGAACAGCATTTGCTGTCTATAGAGGCACTCACACTTCTTTCTTCTGAGTACACAGCTTTCTACTTCACTACAGAAGAAAAAAAAAAAAAGATAAAGTGATGTGCTTCAAGTGCAAAATATTTCTCCTATACCGTTTTGCTTTTATAAATAAGAAAATAAAATAGCTTTCTCATGGAAGCTGCAGAAATTCAATCTAATTTCCAAAGGTTTGCTTTATGACAAATGCCAAAATATGTGGCTGCTTTGCCGTAAAATTCCAAGGAAATGTCACTTTCCCCTAATTGCCCCGTGACTGCTCTATTTATTCAGGAGTGAATTAAGAAAGAAAAGATCTATTTTTCATCTCACCGAGTTTTAGAGAGTATTATGCGTTGTGTAAGAAGCTCTAAATGCTTTGGAACTCATACTTCTTTCTTGAACTTCCCGTCTTCTCCTAGGTATTTTAAAGTTCCAGTCAGATGAGACTACACATTTCTACAAATCTTGTGTCTCCTATATTACCTGAAGCCGAAACAGACTGCATAGCCAAGCAAACATTACCTCCACTTTTATTTTTACACAAATGCCCTTGGTGGGCAGTCACTATGCGCCCCGGGCTCCTCGGCGGGTCAGTCAATCACTACTGTCTCCAGATTCTTTAGGGGTGGTCCATCATCATTGGCCTAGGCTCCTGGGGGTGGGCGGCAGTCCCTTTTGGCCAGCTCTACCCATCTCTGCTGGAGTAACCTCCGTCCCTTCTGTCTCCTCCTGCAATACTTCTCAGAAAGCTCCAACCATGATCTGAAGTGGTGGGTGAAAAACTAGTACTGAGGGAGCTGAAAAGAGATAAGATGTGAACAACCTGGAAAAAAAAAAAAAACACAGCTCCTTCTCTATGAGCAGAAATGTCCCTTAATATGGCTTCTTAAAGCCAGACTCCTCAATAGATAAGCGCTACTGGAATTATATCAATGACTGCTTTTGTTTGTCTGAAACAGATCACATGGTCTTCCAAAGATTTCCTAGTAAGAAGTCTATGTTAATCGTCTATTAAGTCTATTAATCGTCTATTAAGCGTTCTGTGTTTTAGTAACTATCAGGAATCCCGGTGGAGGAAAAACACTTTTTAAAAAAGTGACCAGGATGATTGTCGCATAATGCTAGGTGTTCCGTATCCTAGTTTGTGTACGAATATTCAATGTTTTTAAATGTCTTTCACCATTGCCTGGGGTGACTTAGCCTAGGGAGGTGTCATCCTGGTTGTAACTTAAGGAGACATCTCAGTCAAGAGTGTGGGAATTAGGTGAGAAGAGGGTCTTCAATAAGTACCCATTGCCTTTAGTTCAATTCCAAGTTGTAGGAATGCAGAGCAAGGTTCTTCTGAGCCATGTTTACCCCGTTAGCGCTAGCATATGGGAAGAGGTGAATACTACATCTGGTCACAAGCCACAGGGGAGAGACTCAGAGGCCAGCCTTCTAATTTGCAGCCCTGACACCCCTTCTATGATGTGGCTGTGTGCCAGAATTTCTCCTGGTTGGAGAGAAAAAGTGCAACATCTAAGTAACAAGAGGGTCTTTCTCCTGTTGCTGTGTTTTGAAGAATGAAGAACATCCTACCAGGTAAGCGAAGAGCTGATAATGCAAAGGTACAGAGTTGCACCTTGTTTGTCTGTAAGTTACCCCAGGAAACTGCTTTCATTGAGAATTGAAGGGACGTAGGATGAAACAACTATAAAGATAATTAGGAGAAAAAGCAAATGAAAACAAAGAACACAAAACCTCTCTGAGATACCGAGGTAATGCAATAGCAAGGTATATATACTTGGAAAATTGATTGTATTAATGCAGTCCTCCTCCAGCTAGCTAAAGGTCTCTCCTTTCTGTATTCAAGTTTTTAAGCTTTGAAAATCTGTAAATGTAATATTTTGGAATAGCTTTAATCAACTAAGGTGGCAATTTATCTTAGTGAGGTTAATTGTGTTATTTATTTATTTATTCATTGTCTTATTGTTTCTACCTCTTTTATACCCAAAAAAGTGTTTGAGGTGGATTCGTTTGGTTACAAAGCATTTAAACTGTTAAATTAAGACACAAGAAATTCTAAATGGCACTTGAGATGCTCTCGAGAGGAGCCTCTCATCTATTGCATTTGTAGATATCTCATATATTCATGAATCAAATCCTGTGCATATTTAAGCCAGACCAAAATACTATAAAGCACCCTGTCTCCCATTAGAAAAAATGCAATTATTCTTCCTGGTTATGTTTTTAAAATAGCTTGACATTTATATAATTGATGAATATGTAATTTGCTAATCAGTAATGGACAGTTCCCATGGAGGTATCATTGCTAGTTTTATAATTTACAATTTCAGAAGAGTTTTATGAAAGTGAACATTAAAGCTGGGACAAGCAGAGAGAAACCACTCCAGGATGGTATTATCCTATTTAACACCCATAATACATTTAACAGTAACAAGAGTTAAGCTTCACAAATTGTCATTGTACTGAATTCCTATTGGATGAATTATAGATAGAGCATTTATATGTAGTGATTTTTCCCCCTACTATATCCTCCGTACACAAGCATGTACCAGTGAACATCAGAGCAACATACTGTACTATAAAGGATTAAATGATACTGTAGCTTATGCTTTTATTCCTTGTATCTTTTCTCCAAATGATAATAGAGATCTCATATACCATGCATAAACACTTACATTCCCTTACTGAGAACATTTCTGATATTTTTGGTATAAGAGAGAAAAGTCATTTATTTAAAGATTGCGTCATTAATCTACAGTTTGGGGTAAATACCTAGATTATCTGGTTGGTCAATTTGTCTTTATGGCCAAGAAAAAAGACTAGCTGCCATGTTCAATCCAAATGAGTTGGTATATGAATATTTATCAGGACATCAATATTCACTGTCTTACAATCATGCTCCAAGCTAAATAAAAATAAAAGTAAGACGGCCACAAATATTACAGTATAATAAGATAAGAACTAAACAATATGTACAAATTCATTGACAACATCTGTGCAAGGGTTGTGGACAAAACATTTAAAAAGAAATCTACATAAAACAAAGTCGGTAAATTTATCAAACGTTGATAAATTTTCGGAGACGGTATAAAAGTACACAAAACACGGAAGAGAGAAAGAACTTTAAAAAAATAACCACTAAGCCAATACATATAGTACAAGTTTACATTTATATTACAGAATGATGGAAACCAGAGACAAAAACGATTTGGTAACAAACAGCAAAGAAAGTTTCACCAATCACAAGGAAGAAAGACTTTCCTTTTTGGATGAAAACACAGACGGCCACAGCTCATCCCTCCCACCCATACACACACAGAAAAATAAAAGCAAATGCAAAAGTTGTTACAGCAACACACGACAGACAGAGGTGGAAAGCGTTTGGCATGTCGCATCACAGGAAGTCAATCACGACTGGCTAACGATGATGGTACCTGGCTCTGTTGCAGGTCACTGGCTTGCCTGAGAGGAGTAACGGATGGAGGGGGCACACCTGATGTGGACGCAGACCGGCCTAGTTTGCAGCTTACTTTCGGTTCTGTGAACAAGGGGGAGAGACAGAGCATTAGCTGAGCAGAGTCTGCAGGGATGAACCGGACTCCAGGCTTTCTTCTGGTTTTGCTACACGTTCTTTTAATACACTGAATTCTTCCGATGTTTACTAATCATTGGCAGGTGATGAAACAATTTCATAACAATTGATTCTAAAAATAGCCTTGTTCACAGATCAGCTCCTGGGAATAAAGAACAAACCACTTAAGTTCCACGCCTTGTTGCCTTGCACACTTTACCCTATTTAGAGTGGGTTTCTATAGAGCGATTACTGGAGCAACAAAATCCCATTGGGGAAAAAGCCAGTGACATGACTATTTTTGGTGCTTCATTTTCAGTCTTGGTCCAAGGGTCTCTGGTGTCCTAAAATGTCTTTTCCACCCTCTCCAAATTTTTCTTCCATCCCTCCCTCCTTTCATTCTTTCTTTTCTTCATTCATTCTCTTATTCTTTCCTTCTTTTTCTTTTCCTAACTTTCTAATTTTCAAGTCTATATTGTGCTGATTACTTTCACCATGCTTTTGATGTAACATTTCTCTAATTTAACTTCATTTGCTTTGAATTGTATAACCACTTCGAAGACTTTTGACATCTTTCATAATAATATTATTTTTCAAAATTAAAAAGCCTTCCCCTAACTCTTCCTCTATTTAAGGAGCCTAAATAGGCTGCCTAGGTCATTATCAAGATACTTTGAAGACTGCAATTTGGGGAATGGAAAGAGTTCCCTTCATTCAAGAAGCTCAGAATTTATGGTATACAGATGACACTGATTTTCAGACATATTTGAAGGTATTTATAAAGAAGAAGGCATCAAAAGAAAAGTTGACATCTATGCTTTTGCCACAAACTTTTATAATAGCTGTCAGTTTTTGAGTGCCTAGTATATCCCAGCTTCTGTTTGGGCTGCACTTAAATTATCTCTAATCTTAAAGATAATCTTTGGAGTTATGAATTAGCTATAAATCCTCCCAATTTGCAAATTAGAAACCTGAGGCTCAGCAAGGTTAATATTTGCATTGCAAATACACAAGCACTTTTCAAAAAAACCTTTCATTATATTAATAAATTTGACTTAAAGATGAAACTCTCTGAACTAGTGGCTTCAAATGATACTACATCACTAATTTACCAAGCAGTGGCAAGCTGATGCTAGAGAACAAGTTCTGTGCTGGATAGGAACACTATCTTTATGCCACTATTTTTTTTTTTTTTTTTTTTCGGTACGCGGGCCTCTCCCTGTTGTGGCCCCTCCCCTTGAGGAGCACAGGCTCCGGACGCGCAGGCTCAGCGGCCATGGCTCACGGGCCCAGCCGCTCCGCGGCACGTGGGATCTTCCCGGACTGGGGCACCAACCCGTGTCCCCTGCATCGGCAGGCGGACTCTCAACCACTGCACCACCAGGGAAGCCCTATGCCACTTTTATATAAGCTGCTCTTCAGAGAAAAGCTTTCCTATGTCTGCATCACATGACCTATGGCTAACTTCAGCCTCTGCTAACTGCCTTCTGGCCATTCTCTCCCCATCCTTCACAGACACCAGATACAGATACAAAGAATAAGATAAGCTGGCGTCCATTCACACAGAGACCTTTCAATACACCCCACACACACCCTTCCTCTCCCACCCCTGCTTCAAACTATTAATGCCTCACGTCCATATTAGAATAATTATCTTAACGGGTACTAATAGCCTTTCTTGGCAAATTAGATAGTCTTTTACTCTGTGCTTCTGATTTAGCAAGAAAAAAAAGACAATAAGCAGGCTTTGGACTATGAGATGACTCCACTAGCTATAGGACCTTAGAAAATGTTTTTCATATCATTTAAGTTTTATTTCTTTTCAACACAAATGAATACAATCCTTTACTCATTATTCAGAATCCATTTATTTTATACCTACTATGTGCCAGGGACTGTACAGAGTGTGGTCACCAAAAACCCACTCTTGCCCTAAGAGAGACTTACAATCTATCCAGGAGCAAAGATATTAAGCAGCAAATTATGCATTTAATTATATAAAAGCAGCTGTGACCAGCCCTCTCGGTGGAATTATCAGTGGTAGAAGAACATTTGCTGGGGGAATGAACAGGTGTTAGAAGGATGCTGACATCTACTTTGTGGGCAGTAAAAGTTAAAGAGCTCATTTGTTCTTTGCTCTTTCAACAAACATTTGTCAAGGGCCCACCACGTGCAAAGCACTGCAGTGGATGCTAAGAATATGGGTGAGGAAGACACCAATTTCCCATATTTTAATGAGGTTTATGTTTACTCAGGGGAGACAAACAGTATGCCTAAAATGGTTTCCTGAAAATTCAGAAAAATTAGAAAGGAGAAGTACAGGGTGCCATGGTATCATTGATCAAGATATGCCTCGTGTCCTGGGAGCTAGGGAAGGCTGGGCCCTAAAAGAGCTGTAGTATCATAGGATGTTTGTCCTTCTCTGTCTGGCTCACTTCACTTAGTATGATAATCTCTAGGTCCATCCCTGTTGCTGCAAACAACATTATTTCATTCTTTTATGGCTGAGTAATATTCCATTGTGTGTGTGTGTGTGTGTGTGTATGCATCTCACATCCTCTTTATCCATTCATCTGTCAGTGGACACTTAGGTTGCTTCCATGTCTTGGCTATTGTAAACAGGGCTGCTGTGAACGTTGGGGTGCATGTGTCTGTTCAAATTATGGTTTGTGGAATCTAAAAAGATGATCTAAATGAACTTCACGAAACAGAAATAGACTCACAGACATAGAAAAAAACTTATTTACCAAAATGGCAATGGAGTGGAGGGATAAATTAGGTGTTTGGGATTAAAATATACACATTACTATATATAAAAGAGATAACCAACAAGGACCTTCTGTAGAGCACAGGGAACTGAACTCAATATCTTGTAATAACTTATAATGGAAGAGAATGTAAAAAAAAAAAGAATATATGTTTATATATATGTATAATTGAATCACTTTGCTGTACATCTGAAACTAACACAACATGATAAATCAACTACATTTCAATAAAAAAATTAAAAAGACAAGTACAAAAAAAAGATCTACATTATTTAAAGAAAAAAAACGCTGTGATAATTCACACCTGCCAATGGTGCTGAGCAGGTGGTAAAAGCTGAAGTAGGGAGGACCATGGGTGCTTAGGTTTATTTTCCAACCTACCCAGAAGTCAAAACTATTTCAGGATGTATTCCTTTTATTCACTTTATTGCTTATATAGTATAAAGAAATAATAATGAATCACATATTCTGGTATCTAGGAGAGTGGGGATAGGTGAGCTAATGATGGATAAAAGATGGAACCGTTTCCACCTATGATGCTTATGGCTTCACCTCCCTCTTCTCTGTTGTTTTCTGTTTGTCATGTTCTGCTTTCTCCCTCTGCACTTTCTCCCTCAGAACATGTGCATTGTCATGGCTTCTTGTGTATCATCTTTTCCCTCTTGGGTCACATGGAGGTTTCTACAGGTCTGTCCTCTCTTCACACCCTCCCTTGCTTGATGTTAAGCCGCAGTGCCTTCTAGAGACTAGGGATTAATTAGGAGTTTGGGATTAAAATATACACATTACTATATATAAAATAATAATAAGGACCAAATGATAGCTTTTTCTCAACATCTTAGGTATCCTTCTGATTTTCCTATTTATAGGCGGAACATTACCTCCATTTTCCTGGAAGCTTACTTTTTATGTTCAGAGCTTTCTTTTCCTCTTTCTATAAAGTTAGCCCTGTGGTAGTTTTCTTTCTTTGTGATTTATTTCAACTCACAGACAATACCACAATTTTGGTATTCAACAACTTGAGCCAAAAATAATTTTATATATAACATAGGTAATATATATAATTATAATTATATATCGTTAAATATATGTGTGTGTATATATATATATGTGTGTGTATATATATATATGTATATATATATATGTGTATATATATATATATGTAAAATCTACCTGCTGGTCCCCATACCCATAGTTTCTCTGCTCAAAACTAACTTGTACACAATGCCAGGCGGAACTTCTTAAATTGCTTTTAGATCACACACCTTATTCAAAAGTTTTAAATTACTCCCCACTTCATATGATAAAAACTTCAAACTCACTTGGCTAATATTCAAAGGTCCCCCTGTGATCTGGCCCCATCTGATCTGATCCACTGTGCTCTCTGTGGCTGTCTGCTCCCCAAAGCATAGACAACTCAGTATCTCTTCTCAGTCTCCACATCTTACCCTGCTTCTGTCCTTCACAAGGTGTCCCCACGCGTGGCCTTTCATCAGACCAGATGTTATCTATTTTCTAAGGCCTGCTTCAACGTGCATGTCTATTGTAAAGCATCCTGCAACCTTGTTTACCTCTTTCTTCCAAATAGCCTTAGCACTTATATACCGTTTGCACTGCTGGCTGTGGCTCTGAGTATTTATGTTGGTGAGGACCACAGAGTAAGTGTTCAATTAATATGATTTTTCTTTCACTGAAGACACTCAAATTAACCTAGAAAACGTCAGTGCAACTTCTAAAGCAAATTGTGGCAATGACAGTAACATAGAATATGTTTTAAGGCCTGGGTTCAAGGTCTGGCTCCCCGACTTACCAAGGCAGTGATTCTCATTCAAGGGTACATGATTTTCTAGGGAAACTCTCCCTAAGTTTTGTGCAGGTGATTCTAGTATCTACCCACCCACTCTTGAAAATATAAGAGTGTTCAAATATAAATGTGTCCCATGATGACATAACCTATCACTCTAATTTACAAATGAACCTAATTTCCCAGGATGCATAAATCCTAGCATCTCTTAAGGAATCATCTTTTATTATATAAAATAAATGTAAAACATCTATCAGAATCCTGGTTGACATGTTTTCATAATAAGCCAATGTTTCCATATATACCTTTATTGAATTAGCACATTTAGTCACATGGAGAAAATTCAACATTTTTTCCTAGAAAAGGATGGCAAATAATGTTTTTTTACTATGAGGTTCCTTTAAAGGGTATGTTGAAGAGATTATCTGATGAGTGACACAATCCAATGCCTTTTATATTACCCAATGAACCTATGGATTAATTTCCCCTGCTAGGTTTCCAGTCAGACTCTGACTTAATCAGCCTCTTCCAAGCATAGACAGTGATATCTCTAAAGCACAGACTGAGACTTACTAAAATCCAAGCAAATTCCCAATTTCATCGTGACCCACAAAGGCCTTGCTTTACCCCTATTGGACAGCGGTCCAGATCGTGTCTTGGTTCATCCACCCCCTTAGGGACTGCAATATAACCACTAACCACTCATCACACATGGCGGCTGACCTTGCCGGCCAGCCACCCTGTAGCTTTAAAGTCAGGTCACCCAGCGGTCGACTGTTCAGTCCCAACATGGCTCATATGGGTTATGACTTCACCTGCAGTGGCAGGCTGAGATGATTACTTACGAATTCGCTATGCACACATGCGTACACCGGCAGGTGGAAAATGCACACATTTGTGTGTGTGTACACACATATACATGCATACATACGCCATAACATTGTTGCTTGATGGTATCATGTCATAAGGACAATTTTTTTTAATTGTGAGGTTTTGGTTTATCTTTATCATACTCATTTTTCTGTTTCACCTTGTCTTTGACTTAAATACATTTGGAATCTATTATGGTGTTTGTGGGACCTAGTTGGTGAAACAAATCCTTATGATGTTGGATCCACCAAGGTTTCTTTGGCCAAAAGAATTTTCTAAAAAGTCTCAAGAATCCTAGAAAAGATTCTATTTTTATAACCAAGCCTCTTAGAGAGTCTCTAGGGCTGTGACATCAAAGTTAAATCGTCCAGTTCACTTACCTTTAGAAATACACTGTGCTTTGAGCCTTAAATAGTGAGGCTTAGGAAACACAAGACTAAAAACAGTAAGTTTTCATCCTAAATTTTGTTAATATAAAAATTGCCAAGGCGTTTGGGGGTCAAAAACGATGGACATATGCCTCAAAAGTTAGTTAAGATAAGGCTTTCCTCCCCTTAGAAAAACTCATTCCATTAAAAGATTAATTATGAGCTAGAAAGTATCTATTCTCCCTACATCCAAGGAAAAACCCCTTCTTGTGTAATAAACTACCAATAACCATCCTAGAAGTAAAAGTTGATCTTGTTTGTGCAATTTCAGTGAAGGTCAAGTGTAAAGAGAACAAGAAAGAATGTGCGAGAGAGAGAGAAACACAGAGAGACAGAGAAAGGAAAAGGAAGTATGGAAAAAAGGTAGAAGGAAGGAGAGGGTGAGAAGGACGGAGGGAGAGAGGAAAGAAGGAAGAAAGAAGACATTAATTTTAATTCCTTGAAATAAACCATCATCAAGACATTATCATGTGATCTTTCCAGGGTAATAATTCATCATCATCTTAAAGTTCTTATTAAGTAAGTGCCCATTGGACTTTGTCACTTAGAAAGAACTATTTTCTCTCTTTTTATTCTTGTTGGATACAATCTTTCATTGCTTTTTTTTTAAGGATGGCAATTTCTCCATCATTTCTCATCTTCCCTGTAAGGTGAACTGAATTTCTGTTCAGGATTATGTTCCTTGGTATTGTTACAGGATAATCCCCAAGGCACCCACAGATACTATTATGAGTACTAGAGTTCTCTTTGTTTTCAGAAAGCAAAGACAAATGATTGTTCTCAACCTCTGGATCTACACAGCAATAAGAGATTAGTGTATTTTTGCGAAAAAAAAAAACACTTTCACCTAGCATCAAAGAAATAAGATCAAATTCTGGGGAGACATATTTTTCTCCATCTTGTTTTATTTTTTCAATACGTAATATTTTTCTCTACTAGTAGAGACATATTATGATTTTCCCTAGTCAATCATGCTGCTGAAAGTTTCTAATCAATGACTTAGGGCTACAGGGAGGTCACAAAAAAGGCCTTTTATTTAAAACACTGAGGTATGCTTATTGCAAATTCTACTTTCATTTCTGGGAAAGGCATTTTTTTGAAATAACACACATGCTATTTGAGATAAACTGATGCCTGAGTAATAAGGGGCAGCTTTGCCAGGACTGTGTTAAAACCTTCACAGATTCCAAACATTTTGTTTGAAAGCTTCCATCACACATCATAGCAAACATATAGGACATCCTAATGTCCCACATTAAATGTAAATTTTTTGGTATATAATCGGAATACATTTTTATAATTTTGCAAACATATAGGATGTCCTAATGTCCGACATTAAATGTAAATTTTTCGGTATATAATCGGAATACATTTTTATAATTTTGCTTTGAAATTATTGGACTGTGAATAATCCAATTAATTCATGATTGGCTATGATTTCTAGACAGTAATCATGTGCACTCAGGAATACTTACCACGTTAGACAATCTAATCTAGAAACTGTTTTCAGATGTAATGGAACCGTTTTAATACTAGATTTAATAATTAATTAAATCGACCTAATGTCACATTTTGTATAGATTTAGTTAGATGTTCATTCATGTTAATGTGGCAGTTTCTTTGGAAATGTTGGTGCTTCATTTTTTAATATCAAGTATTTTTATAGATCCTTGAGAAGCCCATAGACCTAGGCACTGTCACTATGATGCTAGAAGACGAACATCTGATCATTGCTGTGATGATTTTGTGACCCTGGAAAAAGAAAATCAGCCACATGCAAAACACTACCCTGGGAGTAGACATACTTCTCTCTCTCCAGCCTTTCATGGGACATACCTCTAAGGAAGCAGCTGATGTGGCACTTATGTGGCAGTGAATGACTCCGAGCATCCTTCAGTTATGGTCCAAATCCTAGTGTTATCTGAAGGGTCAGATAGTAAAACTACTGATGCTGGAGTAATTGGTCATTCTCCTTGGGAATACTGGAATTCTGGTAAAGATCTGGGTTCTCTGGTAAACCCAGAGAAAAATGAGGTGGCAACGTGGTGGATGAAATTGATGACCCAATGACAGACGTAGAGCATTAAAGAATCCATTGTACAGAGGAGAAAGAGAATCACATGCATGTGGGGTTAGGAGTACTCATTGTATTCCTTCTCAGTATCTGAGGCCATGGATTTCCCTTGCCTTCCACTTTCTTATATAGAGAAAATATAAATCATGCCGCTTACTGCACAGGGATGCCCTTGATGCTGTAATGCACCGTTAGTTTCTTACATGGCAACATAGCATCATGTAGCATCAACAGTTTTTTTTTTTTAATTTGACAGCCTCTTTTATTAAAACACATCATTTCTGAAATGCCCTTAAGATCTTCATCACTTTAGCTGTATATGAAAATGTGCTTTTTTCAAAAAATACTTGATTCCACATTAAAAGAGAGTTGAAGTATATGTTTATAAAGGAACATATTTTTATCTATTTAACAAGTAATATATGCTCCTTAATTATCTTAAAAATTATTACATAAAAAATTCATCTGCCATAATATACAGAAAAAGGCATATGATCTGTATCAGGATCAAATGTATATTACCATGGGGATAAAAATTTAACTTCATGTTATGGTGTCAAAAATAGAATAAACAAACGAAAAGTAGAACAAAACTCTTTCATCCCCTGATATTAGGAATGGATACACGGCAAAAATAAGTTAACACGTATTTAAAATATATGACATTTTACTCCTAAATAACAAATAAAAGGAAAGAAATGCCAGACAAAGTTTTTACATCACTCACCTTATTAATGTAAATGACACTCAAAACTGGACGTAACACTAATGATATTTCCTCTTCATACAATTGGCTTTGTGGTTTGTTGAAGTGCAAACATCCTGAGACAAAATGTGACCAGATATTGAAATTGTGTATGGTCCTTGTAGCATGTTCTATTACAATAGCTATAGTTCTTATGATTCTGCCTTGAACCACTGTCTGTTATAGACATAAACTAAGCAATACGTGTCTTGGGATAAGATCAATATGAGACTATACATGGACAGGGACTTCAATCTGATCTCCAGTAATGGCCATGTTCATTCATTCTATAGCAGAATTTCTGGAGGGCTCTAAGACGCTTTTGGGAGGTGGTGACCTGAGGTAAAAACTATTTTCGTAAAAATGCTAAGACATTATTTGTTTTTCCACTGTGTTGACAAACGCACTGAAAGTCCCAAAACAAGACTGGATAAACCTGCTGATACCTTAGCACATCAAAGCAATAGCACCAAACTGTACTAGTTAAGTAGGTATTTTTCACTGCCACACAGACTTGCATATTTGGCAGACACCTTCTCAAAACATGAATGAAGTGAGCTTATTGCTTTAAGAAAGACAACGGGCAGTATTTATCGACAATGATACATTTGAGCTTTCAAGCAAATAGTAAAATTTTGAAACACTGTGAGCTTGACAGCACTCTAATACTTAAAGGCTTTTCTTAGGAGATCAGTGGCAATATTAATAAATGTGTTGTATCGATTTTTAAAACAAAATGTGTCAACATATGGAAGATTTGCATGACTTAGTGAACCGATATTTTCTAAAAGCACTGTGTTATAAATCATTCATGGGGGAGGGGGTGGGCCCGGGGCGAGCCGGAACCCGGGAACGGACGGGACCTGGCGTAGCTGGACGTGCGGCGCTGCGGCACTGGGAGCCGACCCTGAGCTCGCCCGCGTGGGGAGAGCCGAGCTCAGGGCGCGTCAGAGCCGGAGGCGGAGGAGTGAAGTCAGGGCTGAGTGGGCAGAAGAGAGCCTGGGCCAAGACATGGCCACTTATCACCCAGTAGGACACATGCAACTGCCCCGGGCTGATGCCATTCGTTCCCGACTCATTGATACTTTCTCTCTCCTTGAGCATCTGCACGGCTTGAGCCAAACTGTGCCATGGCACACTATTCGAGAGATATTTGATCCTTCCTGTCAGAAGAAACATGTTGGGAGATCGACACCAGCTTGTGCGCTTCTTAAAGCCTCGTCATGCAGAACGGATTACACATGCCCAGAGACTGTTGAGCACCCTTCGAGTGCGCTGCAGCGGGAGTCCACCTCTTTCCTTGTGTGCTGGATGGGTCCTTGAGTGTATCCTTTCATGCCACTCATTTTTATCCCATGGCTTTACGGTCTCTCTTGCCTCATCATCTGCCTGTTGACTTATTTTTCCCTTCCCAAACTCCATTTTCTTTTCATTCTCACCGGTTCTATTCTTGCCCTAATTATGTCACCTGCCTAAACCAGAAAGAACTCCGCTCTATGTTTTCTTAAGAGAAAACAGGTCCTCTCTTCAGAAACTTTATAATCTTCCTCATCTTTTTGAATACAATTGTAATGATGGTTGAAATAGGTGAGAACTCACATTGAATGAAAGGGTGGGAGTCATTTTTCCTTTTTAAGTTGATCATTTTACACATTTGAATGTTATTTGAATTGTGATAGGGACAATTATATTGTCTCTTGGAGTAGGATTTGTGCAACTGCTAAGACCTAGTAACATGTGAAGGGCTCTCAAGTGTAGTAGATATAAGGTAGTCTACACACTTAGAGGTGGGGTGTAGTAGTCTCACAAGGAATCGGAGATGGGAAGGCCAGTTGCATTTCTTGTGTTAGTCTAATAATTTGAATGAATATTTTCTAATAGAGATATTGGTACCTATCAGCAAGTGATCCAACATTTACATTTTTACAAATATGTTTAGAAAGATTAAGTACAAATAAGAAAATTCACAATGTATGTAAAGGTACAACTAAGATATTAGATGAGTCAAAAAAATGACCTAAAGAGTAAATGACTCTAAAACCAATCACAAATTTTATGAAATGTATTAAAAGCAAAAGAATGTTTGGAAAATCAATGACCTCATTTGATTATCATCTCAAACAAACTGCTCAGAAAGGACAGTAGAAGTACTCACTTCCTTGTTTCATCCTCACTATTTTGGGGAAGTTTCCCACTTTAAAAATAGTCTTTTGGACATCCCTGGTGGCACAGCAGTTAAGAATCCGCCTGCCAGTGCAGGAGACAAGGGTTCAAGCCCTGGTCCTGGAAGATCCCACATGCGGCGGAGCAACTAAGCCCCTGCACCACAGCGACTGAGCCTGCGCTCTAGAGCCCTTAAGCCTAGAGCCCCTGCTCTGCAACAAGAGAAGCCCGTGCACCGCAACAAAGAGTAGCCCCCCCCCCCCCGCCGCAACTAGAGAAAGCCTGCACAGCAACAAAAACCCAACACAGCCAGAAAATAAATAATAAAAATAAAAAGTAAATTTAAAAAATAGTCTTTTAATGCAATCAGGTCAAAGGCATTTAAATACACAACAGTATTTGGTGTCATTGACCAACTGCGGTATAGTATATGTTTTGAACTGTTTTATTTCCTCCCCACAGTGAGGAGGGTTTTAAATTAAGTCACCCACATTTCCTATTTCTTGTTGATAATGATAATTGGCAAGTATTTGCCTTGTGGGATTAGGGATATAGACTTCAGCCTTGGAATAAAGTAAATAGCAGTAAATATACGGGATTCCCTGGATCCAATGGACAAATCAAAATAGAATAGCACTAACCATTCTTTTTGGTAAAACAGCTGAATATGAAACATGATCACTGTGCCAGAGGATAGGTGGATTGCCTGAGTGGGAGTCACCTGGCAAGCTCATGAAAATTATATCTTATTAAGTATATTCTCATGGTAGAAAGGCAGGAGGGATTTTGCAAAGGGAAATAATTTGTGACTAACAGATTTCTTTGAATAGAGTTATTCGTGTGATAAACATTAAGACTTTGTTTAGACTTTTAAAAAGCAATTTTCCAGATCATAAAGAATGCTGTTATAGAGAAGGAACAAACAGTTCTCTAGATCAAAGCTCCCCAATCGTTTTCGTCTTATGATTTTGTTTCCCAGAAAAACACATATAACCTTTAAAACCTCCTTAGTAATTTTAATCATTTTATTTTATCACATTTTTTCTGTGATATGGAGAAGCAAGTTGAAGTAAAAATAATAATTTAGACTAACATGTTGTTAAATATTGTATTTTAGTGTTTATTGTTATATAATTTTAATAATAATAAAATGTAAGCAAATTTTTACTTTTGCCATTTTATAAGTGATCATGCTTTTTTTAAAGAAAATATATGACTTGTCTACAAAAAAAAATCATTCATGGGTAAAAATACACTTAAAGTCCAAGACAGACCAATGGATTTTAATGTAACAGAGCATGGTGAGCTTATTGATATGTAACTAACCCTTACCAAACTGCTGTTTGTTGAGTTTGGGGAAAGTATTAAAGAAGAATATCCACAATTATATAAAAAGGCTATTAAAATATTCCTCCCCTTTGAACTATGCATCTGTATAAGGCCAGATTCCTTTTATACATTTTAACCAAAGCAACATATCACAACAGATTGAATCCAAAGCAAATGAGAAGCTATGCTCTACTGAGTCAGACATCAAAGAGATTTATAAAAATGTAAAACAATGTCAATCTGGTAACCATTTGTTACAGTTCTGGAAAATAGAGTCATTTTTCATGAAAAAAATGTTATTTATGTTAACATATAATGGGTTTATTATTTTTAATGAAAGAAAACTTTTAACCCTCAATTTTAATTTCTAACATGAGAAATATTACTAGACCTAACCCAAATAAAGGAAAGCTCTTTGGGGTTCTCAATATCTTTTAAGAACATAAAGAGTTCTGGGACTGAAGAGTTTAAGAACTGTTGCTTTCTATGGACTCTGAGCCCCCAAAGTTTTCTTAAAAGGGTAACTTTTTATCCAGTTAATTTGCCAATTGAGTATCTGAAAAACAAAAACTGAAACAGAAGAAAATATCATGTTGAAGCACAAGAAACATGGGAAAACCTTTGAAAACTCCAGAGGAGTTTGGAACCACCAGTTGTAAAATGCTGCCCTAGGAAAATCTCAACAGCAATGTCCAAGAAAAGCTATTACCTGCCTGTGAGACCTGAGGGAAACCATGCAGATTCTCAGGGTACTTTTTCATCACTTGTAATAAGAAGCAACGTCTAAGGCTCGCTGATTCTTAGGTGTTCATAAATTAAATCTGTTGGAATCATTGAAATGACCTCAAAAATATTCTTGATCGATCATGAGCTAGTTTACTAAGATCACTGCTTTTACTCTTCCTTCTTGGTCTGCTTTTTGTGCTTTATTATTTATTTAGATACTTATTTCCAAAAAAAGTTTAATAACATGTACATATGGAGAGATTCGGAAGAAATGAGTAACTCCTGTGCTTTATTTTTGTAACAGTGTTGGTAGGATCATGCATAACTCAAGTTTGCTATTTGCTAAAATTTTCTAAAATTGTTGGTGCAAGTTTTGGTAGTAAATGGCTAAACATAATAAAAATTATTTAAAAATAAAATTTAGGAGGTGTAATGGTCATCTGTCATTTTCACCTGTCCAGAATCCATTTACTCTTTTCTTCTGGAACAGTAGCTTGAACTTCCTTTGGAGAACAATATCACCAGTAATCTCAATTTTCATGGTTCCATACTAGGGGCTGACCCCAACTTCAGCTCAGAAGTGGCCATGTGATTCAGACCTGTCCAATCAATCATTCTATCCCCTTGGCTTCACTGAGTGGCTCAGGATTGAACATGTGGCCCAAGTCAGCCAATGAGAGTTGCCTTCATTCTTCTGCTGGAGCTCTTGGGAAAGAGGTATTATCTTTTCATGAGAGCTCCCATCACTGACTAGCTGAATGACCATGGACAGTTTCCTTGACCTCACTAAGCTTCCATTTGTTCACAGGTAAAATGGGAGAAACAAAGGTAGCTACTTTGTAAAATTACTGTAAGAATTAAATAAGATAATAAGTGTAGATTTCACCGCAGTGGCCAGCATAAGACCTCAAGAAATGTTAGCTATTTTTATTATGTTATTATTTAAAGGCAAATATGATCTTTCAGCTCCCCTGCTTATAATGAAGTCTAAACTGCTTCCTCACGATGGTACCCATGGCTCAGCTTACAGAGCCAGCCTCACCTGCAGTTTTGCACCTGTCACACTGCATTAAATTCTCCTAAAGCCCCATGAGTTCTCTTACTCTAGGATTTTAATCATGCCACTCACTCTGCCTGGCGCACTTGTTCCTTCCTTCTCCCTTCCTCCCATTCTCTTCTTTACCAAACCGCGTGCTTTTTGAGGACAGGAGCCGTGTCCATCTCATTCCCCACTGTATTTCCCCTGAGTAACATAACTAATCCTTGATGAGGACTCATGCAGTTTTTATTAAATGAATTATTTTAAACCAAATTTTAAAGAATGAAGCCAGTGTAAAACATAAATGATTTGTATATTTCTAATTAAAAAAAAATGTTTTCCTCCATTGCTTCCTCTTTCCCAAAGAGTCCAGCAAATACATTGACCAAATTTTAGTTGAATTTAACATTAAAAGAATCAAGATGGGGAATACTGCAATGCCTGTCTTGGACAACAGATGGCAATGCAAATACGATTTGATATGTATTCTGGTCTGCTTACAAGCTTCCAGACTTAGTCTCTGTATATGCCCAGCATAAGTCAGTCAGAGCCTTCTTTTCTGTAATGTCTTCCATGGCTTCTCACAGAAACAGAAAGGACATTCTCTGTGAATAGTGGTGGTGTGCTGTACCCATAGGGCCTTTCCAAACAAAGCCAACAACTGCCAACTAGGAGGAGTGTCAGAGCCCACTCCTGGAGAGGGCACAGGGCAGGGTCATGTTCCCTTCAGTGAAAGATACAAGGAGCTGGCCCTACAGTCAGAACTCAAGCATACTGTCATTATGATTCTCAAACAGGATTAATCTACTGAGAGGCAAGCAAGGAGAAGATACCTTTCGCATTTTCTGAATTGTTTATACCTGGTTAATTATTTTTTCCCAAGAGAATCAGAGAGTAGGTGGAAATTCAGAATTTCTCTACCAAGAATGAAATTACTATCAAGTTGTATTTTTTTTCCAGCAGCTTTCAGGGTACCTGTATAGTACAGAATGTCATGGTCTATGCATGTGTTTAGTAGAAATCAGGTTTAAGGGACTGTGTGTGTGTGTGTGTGTGTGTGTGTGTGTGTGTGTGTGTGTGTACTCACACATATAGTTATGTACAGAGTATGATAAGTTAGCTGACTGCAGATCGGACCACATAAGACCCAAGCCTAGAATCTATAAGTAGCTATAGATACACACACACACACACACACACACACACACACACACACCCCACACCAGTTAATATCACCAAATTCCTTGACTCCAGAAATGTTCTCACAGCTTTAACCAATCATCTTGCTAGGGAAAAATGGGAAAAAGTATATAAATACTTTAGAAAAAACCTTACAAACCACAGGAAAACAAAGTCCAGTCTCCTTTCTTTTTGAATCAGAGACAATGATGTCCTCTCACAGTAAAAAATCCAGCACCATCACAGGAGAGCATAGGCTCCCTGAAGGCAGAGGACATCTGTCATCACCTTAGAGGGTGCTGTTCAAGACAGGTGTTCTTACAAGTCTGCTCAATGAGTAAATGGCTGAACCAAAGAAAGACAAGCATGTACAATGTTGCTATTTTATTAGGGGAAGAAAAGCACATGTGTGACACAGTTGCTCAGGTGCTCTAGAATTAATTTTTAGATCTATCAAAACAATCAGTTATAAACAACTCTCAGTCAGTTACAAGAACAGAGAAATTTCATGGGCTAGACAGCAAACACTTCTTTGAATTTGGGGCAGCATATTTACCTTCATAATTCTGTTTCCCGTGGTTTAGGATGATAATGTATTAGCTGACTTTGTAAACCTGATCCCTGAGTTTAAAATCCCGGGAGTTTAAAATCCATAAGTGGAGTCCTGGCACTTTTAGGTAAGACTCGAATCACTGATGCAGCCAGCTCAGCCTGGCTCTGTCAGACTTCTGCTCTCAGTTACTCTCCCACATGTGCCCTCAAGTCCCAGGGTCATCACACCTCCTGGGTCCTCCCTGGATTGTTCCTTCTTCTAAGTCACCTGGGATCTCAGTTTCCCAGAGATAAGGAGGCCGTGTAACATCCTTCAGAGGGAGTGCGGTGTCATTTTCCTTGGTAGATTCTGTCACAGACTGTAGTTATACTTTTAGCTTTTGTGATTAATAGCAATCTCCTCCACTGGTATGTGCTCAGTGCCTAATAGTTTTATATTGGAAAAACCAGAAGAATAAATGAATGGATGGATGGATGGATGAATTCCTGAGCGTGGAGGTGGAAAAAGGGAGACTCAACCTAATTCAGTCATGGGAAGAGATCTGTACTACGGGTCAGGAACCTGAAATCCCTTTCCTGACTTGAGTTTACCAATTACCAATGAGTCTGGGCCGTTTGGTTCCTCTTGAGCAGCTGTTTGGTCACCTAAATAATCAGATCATAACACCAGCCCACAGACGCACAGGTTTCTGTGAAGATCAAATGAAATAGCACTTATTTTAAAAGCTAACACATGGTATATAAATATAAGGCGTTATTTTAAATGGTAACCAACAAAGGTGATAAAATTCAATTCCATAATTCAGGCTAAATATAATTTGCAATAATCTTAGAGCAAATTTTGTAATTCCATCAGATTTTTTTTGCCTGTGTATTTATTTAACTGTTAATTTGAACATAAAGGACCTTAAAATCGTCTGGTTTCTTCAAGTCACAAAAATGTCTTATTGAAGTAATAATTTAAACGCTTAGTTCCTTACACTGATTACAATTTTGAACTTTATTTCAAGGAAACTCTTCTCTCCTGGCCCATTCAGGCCTGCTCCTGGTACACGGAGGAGGCGGCCTCTCTCTCTTTGCCTGTCTCTAGGTTCTTACCCTGCTGCCCCCAGCTTGATCCCCACCAAGTCTGCCCTCACAAGGGCCGAGGTAGAAGGAAGGAGGAGAGGTGAGGGGTAGGAAAGGTCTTCTTGCCTGGCACTAGCATGAGCCAGTGTGTCTCACACTCTGGTGTAGCAGGGAAGGAAAGAGAGGTTGATACTCTCTTCCTGGGGTGCTTTCAAGTATACCCTGAAGGGCCCTCATGGTTAGCTATCTCTCACCTGAAGATCTCCTGGCTGTTTGTCCACTGGGCATCCTGTGGATGGACCTTGAGCCATGTCCTGCAGAGTCCTTGCCATTCCTGGCAGTCACATGACCTAAGCCACCTCCAGTGTTTCTCTCCTAATGGGTTTCTCTCCATGGCCTAACCTGGTCCACGGGAAACACACTTTATACACATCTTTAACCCATCAGCTGTAGCTGGAGAGTGACTTGCCAAGCAGCTGTCTGCTCTGTGGTCATAGGCTATTCAGCTAACCTCTTGTACTTTTTTTTTAACAGTGTCCCTTCAATAACTAGAAACAAATAACAAGATTTCCAGGTGGTCCCGTGAAAGTCTATCTCACTTGATTTTTCACTGGCGGAGACACTTCTCACTTCTCATCCCTCCTCTATGAGGGATGGAGATTCATTTCTCTCTCTCTCTTTCTCTCTCTCTCTCACACACACACACACACACACACTCACACACACACAGACACACACACACACACACACACAGTCTATCTCGGAGTCTCTAATAGCTGGTTTCCAGCCTCTCAGCCTCTACCCCCTTTCCTAGGCTAGAGAAGGGAGTTCAGTTAAGGACAATAACATTCACTTTGATCACCTCCTTTGCAAATTCTCATTCTGTGGTCTAGCTTTTTGCCTTGGACTGTGGGAGTAATCACCTCCTATCATTTTGTAATTAGCCTGCCGCATTTTATACCCTGCTGGTTTACATCCAAACCCCATAAAGACACACGTTGGCTTCTTAAAATGGTTCAGACCAAGTTCTCCTTTTCTGGTTGTTTCTCAAAGCCGTATCACCAGTATCAGGAGAAACACCAATGAAACCATTTCTCTGGTGAACACAAATTCTAGCAGCCAGAAGTGGCAGTTTTCTGCTTAGAAGTCAAAGTGGGATGATTGGAGATATGACTTACATTATTCTCCAAAGACTCTCCACATGAGATTTCTGTTATGTGTTTACTTCTAGAATTCAGAAAGGGAGAGTTAAACTCTACAGTGTGAAATTAGTGAGCAGAACCTAGAGCTGGATCTGGCCAGTGTTGGCCGAGGAAATAACCCAGCATCCAATTAGAACTGGGAAGAAGAGCAGATGTGGAAAACCGAGTTCTGGTGCCTGAGCCGAGGGTACAGAATGACAGCCTTGAGGGTCGTAGATGCGGAAGCCCACAGCTGCCTGCGGCAATGCGGACGGAACCAAGCAGGAAGTTAGTCGATATCCTACAGCGAAGCCTGAATTACCTTGGGGCCTGAATCCTATCAAACTGGTTTGTGGTTCCTGTTGCATTATAACAATGAACATAACAGAAATGACAGTCTCTATCAATCGGTTAAAACCATGACAGTTAAAAATGATGCTTTGAAAAGTGGGATGGTGGAGCAAAAGACGGGAGGGTGGGTTTTCACTTTTTTCTTTGACTTTTGGGTTTTCAATAAGCATGCTTCAGTCAAATAATAATAAAATATTTTCATCTGATGGAAAACCAGCAAAATTCAAATAGACCTTGGCAGCTATAATCAGTTAATGATTTCACACTACGCCCAGACTCGGTGAGTTAGAAAGACACTTGCTGAGTTTTGTCCTTCAGTCTATGGATCAGTTGGGTAGTTTTTCTGGACTGGACTGGGCTCACTCATGCATCGTGGTCAGCTGTGGGTCAGGTACATGTTTCTGCTCTTTCATGCTGTGTTTTCTCACATGCTTGGGCGTTGGCTGGCTGAAGGCTGAGGACTCTTGTTTTTCCTCCGTACGTACCTCATTCTCCAACAGGCTAGCTCAAGTGTGTTTACGTGGTGGAGGTAGGGTTGGAAATAGTGAACATAAGCATTCATGGCCTCTTGAGGCTGAGGCTCAGAACTGACACACAGTTACTTCCATCTCACTCTATCCGTCAATGCAAGACTCAAGGTCAACCCAGATTTAAGGGGTAGGAAATAGACCTTACTTCTTGATAAGGAGCTATTAAAGCACATTGCAAAGAGCACGGATACGAGGAGAGGGGAATGATTGGGACCATTACTGCAACTACAGCATCCCAAAGGTGCCAGACCACGTGAAAAAATGGAAGACGGAAATGAGAAGAGTGTTTGGGAATTATGTAGCCATATTAATGTTTACTGTTAATCAGGTTGTAAAAGTAAATCTTTTTCATCCAC
The DNA here is from genome assembly GCF_003031525.2 of Neophocaena asiaeorientalis asiaeorientalis. Lineage (NCBI taxonomy): Eukaryota > Metazoa > Chordata > Mammalia > Artiodactyla > Phocoenidae > Neophocaena > Neophocaena asiaeorientalis. Next base: position 5,997,696 of record NW_020172738.1, read on the forward strand.
ACTTCAGTGAGTGAGCTACAGAGAACACTCTATCCCCTCTTACATGCCTGGTTCCTACTCATCATGCTAGTACCAAATTTAATATCACTTACTCCAGGAAGCCTGTCTGAATTACCTTCCTTTCAGACAGTGAATAAATCATGTGATTGTTCCCAGCATTTCCTCCTCATATCATTTATAAGACTCTGTTATTTTATTCTCTGTCTTCCCTTCTGGACCAGGAGCTCTGGGTGTGTGTGGGGGGTCTGGTCTATCACGTTTATCTTGCACCCCCAGCACCTAGTCCCTGCATGGCACAAAGTAGATGCTGAATCAACTTTTGTTAAATAAACACAAAGGGATGTGTGACTGAATTAATGAATTCAGTGTGAATGACTGAATTAATGAATGTCAAGTTGGGTATTTATTAAAGAAATGTACACATTTGTGGATATCGGTATTTTCTTGTGACACCCATATCCTTGAGAACCTGGTTTTAAATCCATTCATTGCTATCAAGTGGAAAAGAAACACTGAGAAATTAAGATTGCTCTTTGATAGCTACGTATAATGCAGCAAGCCAAGTTTTAAAGCCTCCACCTGATATTTTCTCCAAATTTCACAAGTGCAAACTGAAGAGAATCCAAAAATGGCCTTTACACTGGCCAAAAAACTTGGTTGGAAAATGTACAAATAAATGAAGCACAGGTTGTTGCACTAGTAGTGGCCTTATAACCAATTTATACTCTGTGTAACTAAAGAAAACCTTATCTTTGCAATGCACTGAGCTTTCCAAAGGAAATATTCAGTCTTAGTCCTAGAAAAAAAATCAGATAGCTTTCTAGTAAAATTGAATGGGAACAGAATAAGCCATGGTCTACGAGCTATTACAAGTCAGATTTGTACCAGACGTTCGTATACATTTCTGAGTTTAATCCTCATAATAACCTACATGGTGAGATTTCCTTTATCTTTTCTGTAAAGATAGAGAAACTGGGGCACAGCCGTGTTACATAATTTCCTCAAGCTATTAGCACCAAAATGTTAATGTATTAACATTGTCATAAAGCATGACTTACTTAAAGAAAAAGAAAAACTATATTGATTTATTACGGTTTGCCAGGAATTATTGTTATAAGTACTGTTCCACAATCCCCAGTCCTACTGCCCAATGCCTGCTTCTTGCCTGTTTTTCATTCTTGCTGCCCAACTTGTGCACATGGGAGTCTTCCTGGATATGAATACTTCTGAGTTATGGTTGCCAGGAGGTTTATCAGCAAAGTTAGTCAGTCATTCCAGGTTATCAAGTAAAGTATGGTAAATATGTTTCAGAACTTCATGAATCAACTGGTAATTATCAATTTTCAAAGACTAGACTCTTAAGTTCAATTGCAGTTCCCTTTCCTGAATCCTAGTTTTCTGCTGCTTTTATTAAATGGTCCCCATTCTGCCAAATCTTCTTCCCAGAGATCCACTCTCAGGTCTTTAGCTAACACCCTAACATCTTTGTGACATTTCCAGTCTTAAAAGGCATGGTTAGAATATGAATTAGCGTAGAAAATGTCTTTTATGAACCATAGTTCGGGGTGCAGGTGTGCTAAATGTCATGCTGGAGACAGAGCTCTCACCATTCCCAGCAAAACAACCCATGACTCCTTTCTACTTCTCTTGCTACCTTCTTTGTTTAAATTCTGCTCAGTTCAAGGTCCAGCTCAAATGCCACTACTCATAGGAAACTTTCCTTCATTACCACAGACGAGTGAGTCTCTAAGCTCTCCTGCAAAGATACGTGCAAAGGTATCTGGGATCATACTAATAACAAGTATTTATTTAATATTCATTGTATTCCACACACCATGCTAAGTGTGTTAATATGTTATCTCATTTAATTCTCACCTTTACTTTGCAGTAGTATCTATGAATTAGGTACTATTATCATCCATCTTTTGTGGATGAAGGTCAGAATGATGACAGGACATGCCCGATGTCATCACTAATAAAAACAGAGTCTGGATTTAAATCCGGATCTTCTGGATGCCCAAACCTCAGTGCTCAATGACTATATTATACTTTATTCACACACTTACAATTAATATAAAATTTCCTCTATTACTCTACAAATGCAGTGTGCAAAAAATGGTGTATTTCTGTTTTCTTCAACTAAAATTAAATTCATATGTTTTCCACTTCTCTGAACTTGTGTGTACAGGACTCCTCGTGGATACGAAGGGCTGACCCATGAATGCTGGTGGAAAAGGCTTTCCTTCAATGGATCACGAAAAGGCCCAGAACTGTTCTACAGATCAGAATGCACAAGATGGCACCTTTCGTCTTCATCCCACACTGGTAAACAGCGTGCGAAGCTTGGAGTCTGTCTTCCAAGTATAACTATCCCCTTGAAGCATAAAATGCCATATTCTGGAGTTCAGAACCATAAAGCAGAAAGTCCAGCCTCACTGCAAACCCCTTGGAAACTTCACCCTAACTGTCCTCCCTCCCAATCAGAGATTGGGCCACTTTGCCAGGATGCTGAGAAAGGATTAGGCCGCTGGTCCTTACTATTCATGGAATGCCAGACCTCTGTACCTTTTCCAGAATTAAGAAATTCTCCCTCCCTTCTTGACCATCACGGGTCACATGCCTCTTTCTAATCGCCCCTCCTGTTCTCAGCATAGCCTTCTCAAGGACCTGCAGTTTCTAGAAAATAAAAACAGGGGGACAAGATATTTACTGGCACCTGCTGTTTCTGCTGTAACCCAGCCTCTCTGTGATTCAGGGTCAACTGCACACCTCCACCAACTGGTCATCGCTTGATTTTACTTTATTTTATTCTATTTTGTTTTGTTTTCTGTTTTTTTAATTTATTTTTAAGTTTTTATTTTATATTGTATATTAGTTGAATTACAATGTTGTGTTAGTGTCAGATGTACAGCAAAGTGAGTCGGTTATACATATACATATATCTACTCTTTTTCAAATTCTTTTCCCATTAGGTTATTACAGAATATTGAGAAGAGTTCCCTGTGCTACACAGTAGGTCCTTGTTGGTCATCTATTTTAAATATAGTAGTGTGTACATGTCACACAAACCAGAAAATGCAAATTGACATCCTTTATGTCTTACTCAGCCAGAGGAAGCAAATTATTTGACTCAATGTTTTGAAAAAATTTAGCTCTATTGAAAAATTGAGAGATTTCATGTTACAGTAATTAAATCTGGGAATTTGGGGTGAGCCTCTCTCATGGCGAGCATCAACTGGTACTGAGTAGCTTCTGTCCCCTTGAGATGCTTTGGTACTTTCCAGGTCACCTGCATCTCCATCATTCCATCCTGATGTTTGTCAGTTTGCAATAGATTTCCTCTGCAATGCCAAAATATTTCTCCAGGTTTATGCTTCTAACCAATGTGGAAATACATAACTTAGACCAAAAGAACTTCAAGTTTCAAGAAAAATGGGGAAAATATTTTCCTTTGTGAGAGCAAAGAATAGTTGTATGTATGCAATGTATAAGCAAAACATATCTGTTTTGAAGAAGGCACCTCTCCTAATTCACCCACTGATGCTACCTGCCTGTCACCAGGCATCTCAGTTTGCATCTCATGGTGGACATTCTCAGAGAGCAAAAACACACCAGGCTGAATACACAGAAACTGAGGTCATTTTAAGATTGTCTCATTTATAGTGTTAAGCCAAGGCCTCTGAGTTTACTTCCAAAATTGCTTTTCCCGTCAGGCAGGCCTAGCAGGACCAAGCCAGGAGAGGTCTGCCTCAGCCTTTGTTCATCTTCCTCATCCCATGTGGAAAGTTCTCCCTCTATATTTCTATGCAATTAATAATAATAATAATAATAATAAATGATTTTTAAACAGAACTGATACAATCCTGGTTAAAGACTCAATGTCTCCCATTAAGCCCTCCATCCTTTTTCCAGCCTGCCCTCATTTTTTGTTCTCTGAATGATTTTAAATGTAGAGTAAAAAGTAGATAATAGTGGAAATAATACACTTAATTATAATTTAATTCATTTATGCTCAATAGTTTTGTGTCATAAAGAAGCATAGTAATATCGTAGAGTGGCAGAGACCATGTTTTATGTTTTATATAACCCTATAGTGTGTGTATGTATGTGTGTGTGTTTTTGTCCCCAGAAACTATAACAGAGATGGATAAAAGCTTGCAAACTATTTGTTGATTGATTTGGTAATTGAAATCTAAATTTTTGTTAATACAATATCATTGGTATAATTTCTACTTTTTTTTTTTTTTTTTTTTTTTTTTTGCGGTACGCGGGCCTCTCACCATTGTGGCCTCTCCCGTTGCGGAGCACAGGCTCCGGACGCGCAGGCTCAGCAGCCATGGCTCACGGGCCCAGCCGCTCCGCGGCATGTGGGATCTTCCCGGACTGGGGCACGAACCCGCGTCCCCTACATCGGCAGGCGGACTCTCAACCACTGGGCCACCAGGGAAGCCCCTAATTTCTACTTTTTCTCATGAGCATTTGGATTCCAGTCCTCCACCACCTTCAAGACTCTCCCCCTGGGGAATCTCTGATTTACTAAACAACGGTGACTTGAATAAAGTGCCACAGCAACAGTGGCACTCGCTGTTAATTAGAGCTGAGATCTCCTGACACGCTCACCCACTTTACTTCAGCATTTCCTCCATTCCTCAAAAGAGCTGTTAAGAACAACCATTTCAAGTGGCTAAACTACTTTTGTTAAAGCAAATAGTCTGTGACTGGTAGCAGTTGGTGTGCCTTTGTATGCGTGTGTGTGTGTGTGTGTCTATGTGTATGTGTTAGTGAAACAGACAGAGAAAGAACCAGAAGCAGAAAGTTGATGGACACAGAGAGGGGGGACTTAAAAGTGGAACTGGTGGAACCTTCTTATATCTTGAGCATTAGGTGTGGAGCTGGGTACCTCCTTGTTTAGGGAAGAGGGTTATCGGTCGCAGTTCTGGTGTAGTGTAGGAAGGGGATTCATAGTCCAGTGGCCCCATGTCAAGGAAACAATAATGAAGTGTGAAGAGAAGACAGATAAAGAGTAAATACTGACTCACTCTCTTTTGTTCCAAAAAAGCAAGTCCAAAATGCTCTCTTCACATAGTTATTTGCCTAGTCTGGACAAAGGCCATCTCACTGATGAGGGTTACTCTTTAGCGTGTACACCATTTGTTTAAAACCCCAAAGGTGCGTGAACTTTATATTCAAATATCAATATTATACCTTTTTTGCTAGTGGAACTATGCCATTTTCTAGTATAGAATTGGCACATTTTAAGCTCTTTCTTTTTAGAAAAATTAAAACTGCGAATATAACAAATATTTTGCCTTTTCTCCTCTTACCCTCAAAATTGGAATAAAATAGCCCATTCTCAAGGCTCTGATAACACTTTTCCACTCATACAAAGGTAAAAACTTGCAGAACAGAAAATAACATTTGTCTTGTTGGAGGATTATAGGAACACTGTTACCAGACCTACCTGTACAGCTGCAGGTACAAAGGATTCTGGCACCAGGAAGTTTCCAACAACCAGCCACAACTCCTCCCCTTTTAGGATAAAAAAAAGCTGGAATTCTAACTCAGGAAAGATGGCTCTTTGGGACACTAGTCCACCATCTTCTGGGTCTGCTGGTTTTACAAATATAGTCACTATTCCTGGCCCCAACACCTCGTCTCTCAATTTATTGGCCTGTCATGCAGTGAGCAGTAAAAGCTTGGACTCATTAACAATGCTGACTATCCCTGTCTGAGTAAATGGTCTCCCAGTCACCCATGCTTGAAGCCTTGGAGTTACCATTGGATCTTGCATGATGAAAACTGAATTATATTATATCTATCTTAAAAATATTCAAATGACTACAAAAGTCCACCACATAAGGTTCAAAACCTAACCATGATGGGGCAGATAACTGTCCATTCCTTATGCAACACTCCATCCCCATCCCTGCAAATAGGCTGTTGATTTCATTTCCAGGTATAAGGCAGAGTTCCCTTGATTTAAGGGAAAGAAAGGCCCTCTATAAGCCCATGATGTTTCCCAGATCTGGCCAAGTAGATCAAAGAGAGCATCTGAAGGAGCGTGATGCCCAGAAATGTCTCCTCAGCTTGTGATCACAAATATAACCATCAAGGGTAGCAGAAGAGAAGAGTTAGAAGGATAGAAAGTTCCTTGGTCCTCAATGATATCACTAAACAGTTACAAGACTCCTGCAACTGCCTACCTCCAGACCCAGCACTATGGAGAGTTAACAGAAGCTGGTATTACTTTAGCCACTGTTAATTGGTACTCTGTGACTGAAAGCATTTCTGTTTAATGCACAAGACCCTTCAGGATTCTTGCTATCTGGTCCCACCCTACTTTGCAGTTTCTTCAACCTTCCCCAACCCTTCACAGCAAAGGTTCCATCCTGTGGTGTTTTAGATTTTCTTTCAGAAGGCTGACTTATTTCTTCTGTGTCCTCCAGGTGAGCAGCTCTTGATGGTTCAAGCTCTAGCTCAAAATGTTACCTCCTCAAGCAATGATTATCGATCCACCAAAAGCCTCTGATTGTTTTTCCTGAAATCACACCCTCCCAAGAAAAATTAATTTCTCCTCTGTGTTGCATATTATTTCTACATAACACATCCTATTGCAATGATCCATTCATCTGTCTTGCACTTGTCTTTGAGTCCCCAAATATGAGGATGTCTTACTCATCACTGTATTCACAGATCCTAGAACAGTGGCTATTTTACGTAATAAACACTCAGCTAATGCTTCTGGATTTTATAAAATACCCGTGGTCACAATAGGAGCAGATACTATTCATGGTTTTCTTGGATAGAACTGGTACAAACTTAGATAATCATTAAAAATATACTACTAATAAACCTAAAACTAATCACAATTCCCAACTGAATAGTGATGTCAACCTTCTTTGGGAGTGGCTTTTTTAATTTCTACAAAATGCTATTTGTTCCCTATGGGTTTTTTTTCTTTCTGACAAAATGCACAGATATCTTCTTCTCATATACCTATAGATATTTATACTTTACTACCAAAAATATATTTTTAGAGTTCTGATAAATTCACATAATGTTCCTTCTCTGCGAGCTGAACTCACGCTGTTGATTACCCATGTGATACATGATATGGCTCCATCACCAAAGCTTTTAGTTACATTTTCAGTCTGAGGAAGCTGTTGCTCTACCTCTGCCTGGCTATTGTTCTAGAAACATCCCTTCCCCAATATAGAGATCTTCATCCTGTTCCAGTTTTTTTTGTTTTTGTTTTTTTGGCTGTGCTGGGTCTTCATTGCTGCACGCAGGCTTTCTCTCTAGCTGCGGTGCACGGGCTTCTCGTTGTGGTGGCTTCTCTTGTTGCGGAGCATGGGTTCTAGGCACGTGGGCTTCAGTAGTTGTGGCTCGCGGGCTCTAGAGTGCAGGCTCAGTAGTTGTGGCGCATGGGCTTAGCTGCTGTGCGGTATGTGGGTTCCTCCCGGACCAGAGCTCGAACCCACATCCCCTGCATTGGCAGGCAGATTCTTAACCACTGCGCCACCAGGAAAGCCCTCCTGTTCCAGTTTTAACTTGTGCGTGACTGTCAGAGAGACCACAGGCTAAACTCATGCTAATTGCTTTCCAAGATGAATATCAGAGTTGAAAAAACATTAAAGAATTGGTCTTTTCTTCAGAGCTCTAACACTCTTAAGGAATAGAAACCTGAAAACTACAGGCAGTTGCTTGATTATTTGCTGTTTATTTCAATTGACAGCTCCCTGAGTCCACCATATAGATCAATCAGTTCAAAGCACACATATTCTGCCTTTTAAAAATTGATGTCTAATAATATTTATCTATTAACAATGCGAAATTGCATCACAGATTTTAATTTCAACTTGTGAATTTAAAGGTGTGTTAGATTATAATTTTCCAGCTCTTTTGACCTACAGGGAAACTTAGTACCTTGCCCAATGACCAGTTACTGTCTTCAGCTTATTACTGATACATCAAATGTCTCATAATATTTACTCTCTCTACTGCCTTCATATCGTCTTTGCTACATTTTTATCCTCAATTTTACTTCCTATTCATTTTTTCCCAGTTGTCTAGAATTTTTTTGAAGCAAAGGAGGCATAAACTCTAAGTTACTTCAACTTTATAAATGAAAACTGCTTTAGATGAGCCCCGAGGATTCTTTTTTTTAAGAAATTTAGTGCAAGACAGTTGGAGTTGTAAGGGCTGCTGCACTGCACAGCTCCGAAAAGCACCATTCACTTCTCTATCATCCACATGAAGAATGTTCCCTGTAGTGTGCCACATGCTGTCACCTCCTTTTGTGTGCAGGGCTATTTACGCTGTCTCTATGAGTAGAGACAGAGATATCTGTGGTTATGGTTTTCTAAGTGATAATTTCATAAAAGCAGTTTCTAGACACCCGAGGACCTACCGTCCAGGAGAACATTATCTTTCTTACCTGAGCTGTGGTTTCCTGCTAGCAAGGTGGGGCTCACAGAGCATCTTCCCAGTCTACTGGTGACCACAGGTGGCCCAGGTGTTCCATCCCATTCCTGAGCTTTGATAGGCTCTCTGGAGGAAGATGCCCCATGATGTCCTCTCTCTTTGTTGTCCAACTTTGGTATTGGTTCCGTGCTGTGGCTCCGAACTTTCAGCTCCTCTGCTGATTCTGTGTATTAACCAGAATTATATTCTGTTAAACAAGAGTCAAATCCTTCCCAGATTCCTTAAATATTAAAGAATGATTTTCTAAAATATTTAAAATATATTTTTGGAAACTTAGACTTGTGTTGAAGACTACATTTAAATAAAACAGGGACAGATCACATGGGTCTTCTTTCTGAGCTGTGCAGGTTATTATCAGCAGAAAATAATTATCTCTTCGGAAGTAGAGAACCTCAATGAATATTCAGTATTCTTTAGTAACTCTTCCCTTCTGCTAATCTTCAAGGAAACTTCATCAGGAGCACCTTACATTCCCTCTCTTTACTTTCTCATCTCCTCTTCATTCTGCTACCCACTGTGACATGAATTTAGCCCAGCCACTCTACTAAAAGTGCTTTTGCTTAAATCACCTAGTGCTTTTCAGTTGGCAAATTAAGAAGACATTTTTAAGCCATTTGATTACTCTTTGATTACTCTCTTATTGATATCTTCAATTTTCTTGGCTTCACTGATGGGCCATCTTCCTGTGGTGTGCTCGCTAACACCACTGCTGTGTCATTCATACCTTTTCTTCCTCGGAGAGTCCCTCACATGTCGGTTGTCCCCAGGGTTCTAGCTTAGCCACTGTTCTCACTCTACATGTATTCTTTCTGTGATTTCATCCTCCAGGATTCAACTAGCAATTGTCTGATGGCTAGTGATTTCTAAATAGTTTATCAGAAGTCTGGAACATTCTCCTGAGCTGCAGACTCATTTATCCAACTGCCTACTGGATGAGTCCATCTGGATGCCCCTTAGATAACACAAATTTAACATTCACGTACTGTACTGACACCATTTCTTACTAAACTAATGGTTCCTTCTGTCCTGCCAAACATCCAAGCTAGAAACTTATCTGTCTCTTTCTTTAACCACTACTCTCCAAATCCATCAGTCTGCAAATTCTACAGATTTTATTTCTAAGTATCTTGTTTTCCCTTCTGTTGCACTTTGTATCATGTCTACCTCAACTGTTCTGGCTCAAGCTCTAATCATCACCCTTGAATTATTGCAACCTGCCTCCTTGACTCTGTCCTTGACTCCCCAAAATACAAGCTCCGTAGACTGCCAAAGTGATCTGTTTAAAATGAAAATCTGATCAAGTGTTTTTTTCAGGGACTAGATGCAATAGCCGTTCTGTAAGGCATGTACAGAAGTGTTTAAAAGCATATGTAGTTTGGGATTAACAGAAACACACTACTATATATAAAATAGATCACCAACAAGGACCTACTGTATAGCACAGGGAACTTTACTTAATATTTTGTAATAACCTATAAGGGAAAAGAAGCTGAAAAAGAATATATATATATATATCACTTTGCTATACACCTAAAACTAACACAACATTGTAAATCAACTATACTTCAATTTAAAAAAAATAGCCAATGGGAAAATTTTTTTAAATAAAATCACTTCCTAATTAAAAAAAAAGCACAGGTAGTAAATAAACATGGTTTAGGAGTGATATCCACTTGCTACATTCAGAACGATGTTATTTCAGAGAACTGATGTGATAGCCATTCTGTAATGCACATAGATAAGTGTTTAGAGACAAAAACAAAAAAATGCAAATCTGTTCTTAATGTAAACCCTGACTAAAATCCTTCCAGAAGCCCAGTGTTACCCACAGAAGTATGTCTAAGCCCTTTACAACCCACAAGACTCTCCACCATCTCACTCTTTCCTGCCTCTAACTTTTTTACTTCCTACCTAAACGTTGTATTCAAGAAACATCAATAAATTGGCCATAGCTTCCTCTTCTCCACTCCACTTCCAACAAAAACTTCCAAGAAAAACAACACTGGTTTCTATAGCTACCATCTCCTATCTCACCTGCTTTGAATACCCTTACATCCTGTCCTTTAATTGGGGAACTCTTTCCTCAGTCAAGGTTACTTAATTTAAGTATCCTTGAGGCCTCCCCATCCCATATATCCAGCCCATGTTGGGATAAAGTCATCTCTGCACTGACACTGTCTTGTATCATTTTTCTGTGTACCTGTTCTTCTTAAAAGACCCGGAGTGCTTTAAAGGCAGGGTCTGAGTTTTTTTTTTTTTGCGGTACTGGGGCCTCTCACTGTTGTGGCCTCTCCCATTGCAGAACAGGCTCCAGACGCGCAGGCTCAGTGGCCATGGCTCACGGGCCCAGCCACTCCGCGGCATGTGGGATCTTCCCGGACCGGGGCATGAACCTGTGTTCCCTGCATCAGCAGGCGGACTCCCAACCACTGTGCCACCAGGGAAGCCCTGAGTTTTGATTTTTTCTTTTTTCTCCACTTGGTGCCTCTAGCTCTTAGCATATTGCTCAGTAGGTATTTAACCAATTCATTTATCGAGTACTTTTCCCAACTCCTCCGGCATCTTTCTGATGTGTGTAGAAAATACAACATTCTTAATGGAACAAGAGGATCAAGCCAGTGTTACAAATGTACTGAAGTGGTACAGAGCTAATAGTATTTTCAAAAATCTGGTTACCTAAAAATCACAAGTTGTAAAATTCACCAGGTTGAAAGTTTAATTCAAATAAAGATCTTTGAGAAAGACCATAGTGAAAAATTACAGAAATGGTTCAGAGAATCTGTATTTTGTTTTCTTTGCATGTAAGTTCAAACACTCATCATCTTCAAGCAGTGTGATAAGACAGATGTCACACTTTGGTTCCCTATTATCCGAATCTGTGGGGCAGAGACAGAATAGTTTATAATATAGTAAGCAGCTGGGTGAGGGATCTGAGAGGCCCAGCTGGGAGCCTTGGCCATTGTGGCCATATGGCTGGTGGCCCATGACATTGAGCCCTTGGTTTCTCCACTTGGAGGTTCATTTTGCTTAACTACAAAATGGAGATAATACCAGCCCTGCCTAACTTTCCCAATTTAATTTGAAGGATCTAATAATATCCTACATTTTAAAATATTTTAAAAACAAAACAGGGCCACACATGCAAAAAGTAGCATTCATTTAAAAAATTGTAGTAATTTGTTATTTATGAATTTATTTATTCTTTCTACATTTGTTTTGGATAATCACTGAGAGACTGAAGATACAGATAGAAAATTGCCAGACCACATAGAAAAATAGAATTCTAGCTGATTATCTACAATAATCAGCCCAGAAAGCCAACGTACAATCTATAATTCAGACTTGTAGAAATTCAGACCACTATCTCTAGCAAATAATAACCTGTATAACAATTGGCCCAAAGCAGCCAGGATTTGATTAAAAACTGACAGCTTCCCCAGTTTTTGGTCCTGCTTTTAGCATAGGATCAACCAGAGAAAGTCAAATATGTTCCCCTAACCAACGACATAGGATGTCCTGCTTCTGGTTAGCCTGCCTATAGCTTCCCTATGCCAACAGCCTTCACTGGGGGTATAACTGAAGCCTTCCCTTTTTCTCACTATAAAGCTTTCCCACTCTTCTCCCTGCCTTGAGTCTCTGCCAAATGTGGTGGCTGACTGCATTGCTTCAGCAAGTCCTGATGAAATAGCCCTGCGTGTTCTCATTTGTTTGCTCTTCGTTTATTTCCACATTGCTATGGTTCCTTCCAGCTCCCAGGTGCTATGCAGTTGTGTAAACACATGTCAAAAATATCATTCTATGAGACAGAACTTAAACCAGGAGGGTAGTCCCATAAGAACAATCTTAGAAAGATCCCAAGCTTAAGTCCCAGTTATACTGAAATCAAATATAAGTAAAAATATTTTAAACTAATACATTCCAGCAAATAACTATAGCAAGACAATTTAACCAACACTTACTTTTCTGTGCCCTGAGTCAAATGGAATAAAACCAGTATCAGAAAAGAACATCCTAGACTATATCCAAGCTGTTTATTCACAGTTTCAAAGAAAATGTAGCTCTGGCTTCCAAATGTCACAGCATCAGAACCTAATGACCCATCTGTTTCACCTCACGTTCTCTTCCAGATTTTAAACTAACCATTGGGATGTTTGCCTTATTATCGACCTCTATGTTTTATTCCCACTGGCATCATTAAGCAGTTACAATTTTTTTCTTATCTCTCTCTCTCTCTCTTTCTCACACACACACACACACACACACACACACACATACACACACACACATACACACATACACACACACACACAAACACACAGAGTCTTCTACCACTGGTATTGAAATTAACCAAACTAAAAAAAATGCTCTAATTTAACACTGGGTCCGATACTGTTCCTGCAGGTTCGGACACTACTTTAAATATGAAAGGCTGAGGGTGTCAAAGTCTCCCCACCAACCTCAGTTTCTTTGTTCTCATTCAAATTACTCACATACACACACCAGGGAAGTGTCATTTAGGTCTCAAATCTCAACTAAATAAAAGTCCAATACAGCTTTGGGAACAAAAAGGAGCCTTTTTTTTTTTTTTCTTCTTTCTTTGTTTTCAAGTCCCAGAGGTTAGCCTTCAGTGAGTTTTGGCAGGTATATTTAGAGAAACCTGAACAAAAGGTTTGCACAAATCATGCTACTCAGACTTGTGCCGGTGTACCTTCACATCCTAAATAGAAGGCAGAGCTGAAAAATCTGTAAGAAAACCATAAATGTATTATTGAGCATTTTATTGGGGAATCAACCAGGTATCCCGTGGTATTCAAGAAGAGCTTCCTACAAAATGCATTTTCTAATTAAAATAAATACGAAAAACTTTAAAATAGCTGTTGAAAAGAGACCAATGGAAAGTGGACAATTAGACTAAGAAATTCATACAATAAGACATATTGAAAGCTCAGAGAAATCTATTCAGAGGAATAAGGATGTGTTTATCCATATCCATATATCTCAATGTTTTCTTAAAGCCTGTTGAAGACAAAAATTGATTTTTAGTAACAAACTTTCCTGAACAAGATCAATCTTAGGTACCACGGTATGTTTTTCTTTTTAGACATTTTTATTGGAGTATAATTGCTTTACAATGTCGTGTTAGTTTCTGCTGTGTAACAAAGTGAATCAGCTCTACTTACAATAGCCAGGACATGGAAGCAACCATGGTACATTTTTACGTGGAAACTGAGTCCTTTCAGTGTTCACAGTTAAGCCCCAGTATGTAGAACTGGGCAAACTACGAAGAAGTTGCTCATCCTCTACCATGGAGTGTTGACTATTGATCTATAATCGTATTCTCACATTGAAATCTGATCTTGCTATTTAAAAAGCATATATGATTGTATTGTGCTTGTCTTTCGTATTGTGCATTTTACGTATCACTGTCTTAAACTTTTTACAGTGCTTAAGTTGAAGACGGATAAGTAAGGATAAGAGACCAGAAGTCATCTGTTTATGACCAACATATTCTCTACAGGATGCCAATCCATCACACTTCATGCTGTGAAGTCCTTTCTCAAAGTTTTCCCATTTCCTGCTGCTTATGCTGTCTGTGAGTCTGTATTTGTCTCCCCAGCTTCTAACTTATTCCTCTCTCTGTTCCTGCCCTGGGCCACCTACAATCACTTGGCTCCCCAGGTGGGTGTCACGGCTTTCAGCATCAGATCTGCTGCCCACCAGACATTGACTTTCCCCAGCGTCTCTGATTCACTCTCTCAACAATGAAACAGTACTGAGGACACTTCTAAATCTCCACGACCTAAAAATCCCTCTCAAGTTCTAGAGACAAAGAAAACAATTTGCAGTGATGGACCGTTACATATGGCTGTCTGGGGAACTACAACCGATTAAAAATGTTTTATCCTCTCTCCAAAGATGTTTCTTTTTTTTTTTTGGCTGGAAAGATCATGCAATTATTTATTTATATGCCTGGTCTCCCCACCAGACCATAAGCTTCTTAAGCCTAAAGACTTTATCTTTCATGTTGGTACTTAATACCTGATATCAGTGAAAATCAACTGAATGAATGTGTCATCCCTGCTTCACTCAGGACAGTGAGCTTATTAGCTTTTACCCCTGGATGTAACCTTATCTTAGGCCATGACTCACAGCCTTCCCTCCAACCTTTCCAACCTCACCCGGCACATGGGCCATGGCATGAACCAATAACCCTCACTGACAAACATAAGCTAATTACTGTAGCCAAAATTATTTTTTTGTTAACCCATACATGTTTCTAATTGACTTGCGAATGATAGACCAGAAAACAGGTGATCTACCTGGGAAAATTAGTATTATCTGGAAATATGAGGAGTAACACTGATTTCTTGGGGGACATAAGACTGCATTCTCCTTTCTTCTTTTTTTTGCAATATTTAACAGGATTAACTTACCTTGTCATTTAATTGCTTCTCTGAACATCTACATGATTCAGATGACTTAGACAAGAGGCTTTTATATTTGTGGTTTGTGACTGCTGTTGTACTAAAAATTTCACACTTTCACATAGGGGTCCCTTGGTTACAAAATATGGACTTAACTGTGCCTGGCAATATGGGGACCAAAGCTCATGTTGCTGATGAGAATTTGAGTTTCCTACGGATGTAAAGAATGCTTCAGAATTGTCCCCTCATATCGGTATAATCATCAAGATCAAAGTCTCTCTATTCTATTCCAACTGCTGAACCATGGAAATAATGAAAGGTGATCAAGGCAGATTAATTAGGCAGAAAAGACAACAAATTTAAACTCTAAAGGAGGCACTGCACTAACTTGCGCTATCAGATGGGTATTAGAGCTGAAAGAGACCTCAGAAATCCCAGTCACAACAGCTCATCAAAAGCAAGGTGTGAGTGTATGTAATTGCTGAGGTCTGCCTGCCTTTGGGAGGGTAGCCCCAGGAAGGGGGAGTTCCCATCTCATGGGAAAGCTGGACACAACTGAGAACATATTTAATTGCTGGAAAGCTTTTATACAGTGCTCAAGTTGGCCTCCCTCCAAGCACCACTATTTGTTGGTTGTTGGTCGTCCTGTTTCTGGAACTACTCAGAGAACTAGTCTAATTCTGTGTTTAAGTAAACACCCTTTAGAATCCAGAGTGAGGGAGTCTGTCTCCCCTTGGTCATGTCATCTTCAGAAAACAAATCTAGAACTCTCGCTCTCCTGGTCACCCTGGCCTGGACAATAATTGCATGTGATGGTGTCTTTTAGAACTGCGGGGTCGGGCTTCCCTGGTGGCACAGTGGTTGAGAGTCCGCCTGCCGATGCAGGGGACACGGGTTCGTGCCCCGGTCCAGGAGGATCCCACATGCCGCGGAGCGGCTGGGCCCGTGAGGCATGGCCGCTGAGCCTGCGCATCCAGAGCCTGTGCCCTGCAACGGGAGAGGCCACAACAGTGAGAGGCCTGTGTACAGCAAAAACAAAACAAAAAAAAAACAAAAAACTGCGGTGTCTAGAGCTGATCCGAGCCAGACAGCCTGACATGGTTTACCTATGAGTCTAGGTGGACGCTGGGGTCCTCCCTTTGCACTTCCATTATTCCACCTCCCGAGTCCCCAGAGAAAAGAGGGCAAAGGCTCCCCTGTCTGCACAATGAAAGGGCACCAGGGAGCAGGGGCAATTTTTAAATTTTTTATGATTGCTTCTCTCATGTGAACTTTGTCATTTGGGGTCAGTTATGTCAATTCCAACATCTAAGGGATGGCTTCTCTTCAAATATATATAAAGAACAATAGCTCAGGTATCTAGAGATTCCATAGTTTTAAAGAAAACCAGAAAGAAAATCCAGGTTTGTGTTAAGAAGGCAAATAAAATAAAACCTTGGTTTTAATAAAATAAATGAGGTACATTATTTAATAAAATAATAAAACAGATGAGGCACATGGAAGTAGGATGGACTTTGCAAAGAATCCTAATCATTTGACACATTTAAAAACAGCTCAGAGCTTTTACACAACTTGCTCAAGGTCACACAAATGACAATTAGTAAAAACCTAATAAAGGTTTCCTGACCACCACCCAGCAGGTAACTCTCACCCTAAGACATAGGAACTCACATACTGACTTATATTCAAAAGTTATTTTTTCATGGTTGCAAAGGATGACGCTTATTCATAGGGCAGAAAAATAAATAGAATTTTAAAGGCCATGTTTGGTCTTCAAAAACTCTCAACCAAATGTCCACATGATTTAACTACTTGCTTTTTTCAAGAGATTTTCTCTACCTAAAAAACCTTCACTGAAGTCATCAAGCATAGCTCAAATGTTGAAATATTTTAGTAACACGTTCTTTAAGAAATTCTAGCATTGCAGGGTGATGAGAGACAATTTTCTCAAAGAACACAATCTATATTTTTGTTTGTTCTCCTAAGGCAGAAGCCAAGAGGACCTGTGGGCAAAGACTAGTTAAATGCTGACCAAACTGTTTGTTCTCTCTAAGCACCTAGAAAAATCATACTTCCCAGTATTCCTTGCAGTCAGGAAGAGCCATACAACTGACTTCTGGTCATTAGCATGTGAGTAGAAGTGATGTACGCCACCTCCAAGTTTCGTCCTGAAACTTCCCACAAAACCTCATCCTCTTGCATCCCCCTCCAGCTGGTTGGGATTTTCTGAGGTCCTAGATGCTGGAAAAGCCATCAGATGGAAAATCCCCAATAACTAAGGGGAGAATAGTCTATTTTCCACTGAGCCCATTAATTCACATGTCTGTGACATATGTGGTGGTCTGTGGTGGTCTGTGACATGAACAAGATATAAGTTGTATTCTATTAAGCCACTGAGGTTGTGGAGTTGTTTGCTATAGCAGTTGGACTACTCTACTACAGATTTCAATAGATAGAATTTCTCATTTTCTCTCCTGTAAAATATATTCTAAATATAAAATCCTTGGTAATTCCCTCATGGCCCAGTGGTTAGGACTCAGCGCTTTCATTGCTGGTGCCCGGGTTCAATCCCTGGTTGGGGAAATAAGATCCTGCAAGTCTCACATGGCGTGGCCAAAAAATAATAATAATAAAAAATAAATATAAAATCCTTGAGTTTCTAATGAGGACATTTGTATTGGCATACTGACAGAAAAAAGAAGGGCAGAAAGGTAAGTTAAATTGCCAAATATGGTAAAGGAATTCAGCAAGCAATGCTTCTCTCTTAGCTCTAGTTATAATAAAAACACTTTACAAAACTGATAAATACATCTTTATTGAGTATGAAATAGATACTTTATACACTATGGCTTCAGTAAGTATGTGCTGAATGTACAAGTGGATAAGCGTCTGAAATCATCATTCAAATAGCTTATAGATTGTATTGATATTAATTTGAATGAAGATGTCATCCAATTTTTTTCCAAATAGTTTTTCATCCAAAAGAGTAGCAAAGAACAAAATCTCTAAGAAATAATTTTTAAAAAAGATTATTTTTTAAATATTCACAAAGAAAATATTGACCATTTCTTCAACATAAAAATAATTTAGATATAAATAGATACATTTAGAAAAAAATTCTAAATAAATTAAAATATTTTTCTCAGAACTATCAAAGCAGTAAACCATTGTGGAATGGGGTTGAGATGATCTGGAAGCCATTCTCAGGTCAATTCAATAAAACAACTCTCTTGAGCCTTGGTTTTCTCAGATACAATTACAGATTTGAAATAAATTATTTCTAAGTATCCTTCTAAGTCTAAAGTTTTATACATCTATGATACTAAAGTTCCTACTAAAAGCAAAATAGTTCATGAGGCTTCAATAATATGATTATATCTGTTCTAAAATATTTATTTCCACTTTATACTTCAGTGTTTTACAGTCTTCAAGGTGATTTTTGTTGTTTAATAATTCCTCTTCCAAACAAAACACAGTAAACTATAAAATAAATAAGAGAAAGTGAGCTCTTTAAAAGCACCAATGATTTGTTTAGGATCATCAGCAAACCCAGAATCCAATTTTTTTTTCTTAACACTTGATTAGAAGAAAATAAGGGTCCTGGTATAAAAAATACAGATAATACCCTCAATGTTTTCCCTTGTCAGTAAAAAGGAAAGTGAATGTTTCTTAGTCACTACTGGAAAGGCGGGAATGCCAGTTACAATGTCTTATAACACCAGCAACAACATTTTGAATTAAGCTTCTATGTAATCAGTGGCTACAATAGGTCAGAGGCTGCATTAGACTCTTTACAAATAATATTATCAATCCTTCCCAGGCAGGTGTGATGATTTCCTTTACTGCTAAGGAAAAATGAGGGTCGGTCCTCTTGCTTAATAAGCTCCCCAAGGCCAGTTGGAGGTGGACAATTGGAGGAGTCAGGATTTGAAACTGGGTCTCTCTGAACAAACAGCCACAGCAGTGAGGCTTTGTTTTGCTTGGTTTCCTTTTGTTTGGATTCGTATAAGGAGGATTATTTACCTTACTTAAAAAGAATCAATAACTTTCTTTTTAGAAATGCGAAGATTGTAGAAACAGGAAATTCATATGATGAGCTTTGGGAGAAATCAATTGTCAATCTAAATAGTGTAAATTACAAACAACTCAGCTTCTGCGACACATCAACATACAAATTATAAAGA
The DNA here is from genome assembly GCF_003031525.2 of Neophocaena asiaeorientalis asiaeorientalis. Lineage (NCBI taxonomy): Eukaryota > Metazoa > Chordata > Mammalia > Artiodactyla > Phocoenidae > Neophocaena > Neophocaena asiaeorientalis. The sequence continues at coordinate 6,016,789 of NW_020172738.1, forward strand.
AGTTCACAGTAGTTTTCAGATGGGAAGTAGATTGGATTAATACTCCTGCAGCATACTGTGTAATCCAAACCATAGGTATCAAGAGATATTTATCAGTAACACTGAAACAAGTCAGAAAAACCAAGAAAGTGCATTTTCTAAGACTGGTTTGAGCAGTTCACTCAAAAATATTTTTTTGGATTGCTTTGAAAAAATAAATGGCCAGTGAAGAAAACTATATATTTTTTCTGTATTGTATTCAATTAATGATAAAATGTACATGCCTCGCTCCATCTGTGTAAATATCTTGCAAGCCAGGCACTGTTGACAGTGAGAGAATAGGACAGCGAACTAAAACACCATGACATCTACTCACATGGGGCTCCTACTCTAAGAAAGAAAACAGTTACATGAAATAATACAGTCAGTATTTGAGCTCTAACAAAAACAAGGAGAGATGGTGGAGTATAGTGAAAGTGTCTAACAGCTCATTTTCCTAGTAGAGCAGTCAAGAAATCTTGATTGAATAGTGATTCAACAAGTGACAAAAGGGAGGCTGAGGATGGGCTCCATGAGTTTTGCAGCCCGGGAAAACTAACTGTTCAATGCACACACAAGTTGGAAGAGAGAAAGAGGGTCTGCCCAACTACAGCAGAGAGAGGAAGAGGAGGGAGGTACTAAGTGAGGTGGAGAGATAGAGCTGGGTCAGATAAACAAGGTCTCCTTGGGGCAAGGGCTTCATTGCAAATTCTGAGAGCAAGGGAAAGCAACTGAATGTTTTGTACAGCGATAGACCAAAAAAATATATTGACTTTTAAAAGATCACTCTAGTTGCAGCAGCGTAGAGAAGGGACTGATGTCTAGTCTTGTTAAGTATTGGGTTGGCCAAAAGGTTCGTTCAGTTTTAAGTAAAAATAAAAAACACATTTTCGGGCTTCCCTGGTGGTGCAGTGGTTGGGAGTCCGTCTGCCGATGCAGGGGACACGGGTCCGTGCCCCGGTCCGGGAAGATCCCACGTGCCGCGGAGCGTCTGGGCCCATGAGCCATGGCCGCTGAGCCTGCGCGCCCAGAGCCTGTGCTCCGCAGCGGGAGAGGCCACAACAGTGAGAGGCCCACGTACCGCAAAAGACACATTTTCATTTTCACGAAGAAATTGATACCTTGATCTTTGAATTCCAGCCTCTAGAACTGTGAGAAATAAATTTTTATTGTGTAAGCTACTCAGTCTGTAGTAGTTTGCTTTGGTAGCCCTAGCAGACTAACATACAACTGTACATGAAACCTTAATCTAGTTCCGCTACTCTCCAGATTTTAATTAAGGTAAGGAGAAATATGAAGAAATGAGTGGAGGAAAACAGATGTTTGTCGACTAACTGCTCTGTGATTACAAAATTCTCATTTCACTGATGAAGAAACCAATACAGGCTGGTGAACAATAAAGCCAAGATGTGACTCCCAATTTGCCTGACTCCAGTACGCCACATTTTCCTTCTGAAATCCTATTTCTTTATTTTTAAAATGTGAGTATCATACAATATAAGATCACTTTTCAGGACATTTCCAAATATCAAATACTATGCTATTATTTACATTTTATATGATTGAGTTTCATATCTTTTATTTGGAGCAAATTTAAATAAAGACAGTGTCACCCTTAGCCCGAGGCAACCCGGGCCCCTGTCCTGGGCACTGAACTTCGGAGACTCTCATTCTGATTCTCCTCCTGATGCACCCTCACCATGGGGCAAGGAGTCTAGGAGGCCAAGAGCCTGTGTCCATCCAGAAACTGCATCCTCTCCTTCTAGACCTTTCCTCATACACCCTGAACCCCAGATCTTCCTGTGTTAATAGTCCCAAGCTGGTTTCCAGGCTCTTTCCTTGAGTGTGTCTTCCCCCAGACTGATCCTAACAACAAATTCCCAGCCTGACAAAATAGCACAAGCGAATACTTTCAAACAAAGGGTAGAGGGGAACGATGCTTCAGGTTCTATAATACATTCAGACTGTCTAGAAAAAAGGCTTTATATTAGGAAAGAATGGGACCTGAATTTACATAGAAAGGGAGAAACAAATTAAGGAGGGTTTTGTGTGACAGGCTTCAGAGTTTGTACTTATTTTTGAGGAGTAGAGTATGCAGATGTCATCAGTATTAAAGGAAGATTCTCCCAGGAGAAGTGTGCAAGAACCAGAAGGACAAAGTGTAAGGAGTTATCCCAGGCCAGTGGCTTATTATCAGCACCATCTTATCTCTGGACATACGAAATCCCCAGAACTCCTGATATCACTACCTTAACATTCTGATGTCATCAACTTCTTAAACATCCTTTTCACTGTATCCTACAGACATAGATACAAAGGGGCAGAAATATAAAATATTTAGTTGCGTATCTTTTTATAAACAATTTTTAGTGTTCGCATCCAATGCAGATGAACCTGTGACTATCGACAGATGAAGATCATTTTTTTGGGGGGGGGAATTCAAAATCTATCATCTGTTCAATGACAAGATAATCATTTTTTATTAACCAACCTCATTGTCTGGTCTTAATCTGATGTCAAGATTTAGAGAGAAAAATATCAGACAAGGTTACACTGAGATTTCATTAAATAACTGCCCTGAACCCAGAGTCAATTCTCTGCATATTAAAAATGGAACATAATTAGGGAAAGTGTCCTTATTGTTCGACAATCCTTTTTACTTCAAAATAGCGCATAAAATGCAAATGTCTCCCTATAATTTGCCACATTAAATATTTATGCCCACAGCCCCCATAATGCCAATGGTGGCCTTTTTGTTTTTCTTTCCCATTTAAAATGACAGGACTGCAGCTCATCTTACCTCCCTCTACCTCTAGCTCTTCACGAATTTGATAGAGAAGCTACCAATAAAAATCTCTTAGTGGGACAAAAAGAATACTAAAATACTTGACAATTCTAAAATTAAGAGTTTTAGGGTTATAAAATCTTTAAACCTGGATCAGTCACACATTTTTGGCTTAGGATGTTTTAAGATATCTACATTTTTTGACAAATCCCGAAATCATATGCAAACAATTATAGAAGACCTGACACTAGTGTCATGCTTAAGTAGGACACAAGGCAGCAAATTAACATAAAGCTAACAATCTAAAAAAGAATCTTCTTGAAGAAAGGAGGCTGTAGGGACATGAACATATGTGAGCTTTACATTTTTCTCCTCCAACTGTCCCAGTCACAGTAAAATACTGAATAGAGACTGGCATAGTACAAAGATGTCTGGATTTAATTATTTGGGAAACTTGACCCTGGTAATGGTTCTGCCATCATACAGGTGACACTTGGGTATGTTGTTTTACTTTGTCTGCTTCTGTGTACTCATGTCTAAAGGGATTTAGACCATAGCATCTCTAAGATGCTTTTTGGATCTGAAATTCTATGGAAAAAAAGAAGAGCCCAAAACTTAAAATCTTACACTCTTTCCTCAGTTTAAAGTGAAATGGGATTCATGCGTACCTAAATACATTACAGAAATGTTATTTGATGAAAGTGGCCCACTACTGAAGGACAATGTTCTTAAAACTATAATTTTGGCCTGCTTTAAAGGGATTTTCAAACTAATGATAGCTTAGCATAGGACAGAAGAGGGGTGGTTTTACATACAAAATAGCCTTAGGTGCTGCTGGCAACATGAACAATCACACAGCCAAGATGCAGAAGAAATGATGTCAAGTCCGAGGAGGAGTAACGATGGCATGCGCAGAATAAAGAAACCAGGGCTATAATTCTGAGTTGCCCTTTTATGAGATATTCAAGAGGATGTGGCTTTATGAGCGGAAGCACTGCTTACTAAGGCCATTGGGAGAAAGTAGACCAATTATCTACTGGAGGCAAGGAATCCAAATTAACTTTTTCTTCTATAGGAAACAAAAATGTGGAATTCTATTGATGCCTTTACCATTTGTTTCTATCTATTTTTTAAATGGTTATGTCAGAATAACCCTTTGAACAATAGGAAAGAAAGAATGACTAGCAAGATCCATGTAATACTCTTGTTACCAGACATATAAAGTTTGGGAGGACTTCTGTAATGTAGAACATTTTTATGTGTCCTCAAGACTGAGTTAATGTGCACAGGAAATTACTATTAGACGTTTGGGATCAAAACTGAAGTTCCAGGGCTTCCCTGGTGGCGCAGTGGTTGAGAGTCCGCCTGCCGATGCAGGGGACACGGGTTCGTGCCCCGGTCCGGGAAGATCCCACATGCCGCGGAGCGGCTGGGCCCGTGAGCCATGGCCGCTGAGCCTGCGCGTCCGGAGCCTGTGCTCTGCAAAGGGAGAGGCCACGACAGTGAGAGGCCCCCATACTGTAAAAAAAAAAACAAAAAAACAAAAAATACTGAAGTTCCTGTTGCATGGGTTATTGCCACATTTTTACAGAAATGGCCTGGATGTTGTTGGAGGATATAAAATCAGTACTAATAATGCAGTGCATGGATTCATATCAGCAATTTGGAAACCAAGTGCAGAGGATTCATACCTCTTAATGCCACCATCTGGGAAGTCCCGGCCACAGTATTTTACAGTGTAAACGGAGTCGTCTTTGTATTATGAGACCCTGGGTGCCAGTTCGGACTTAGCCCCTAATTAACTGTGAGGCCTTGAGCAAATCACTTTCCCCTTCTGAGCCTTTATTTGCTTATCTGTAAATGAGGCACCTGGACTCAAGGATTGTCAGGTTTAGGATTCTGTTGATAAGTACCAGAACACATTCTATACTGGAGGTTTCTGTCCTAACCACATGTTGGAAACTCTTGGAGAGACTTCAGAAAGTATCCATGCCTGGACCACAATTAAATTAGATCACTGAGGGTGGGGCTGAGACACTAGTCATTTTTAAAAGCTCCCCAAGAGTTTCTAAAGTAAAGCTGGGGTACAAAACCACTGTTCTATAATTAATGGAATTTTTTTTAGCAATATTTAACATACTTTTTGTAGATTGGCACGGTCCTTTATTTCCCCAGTTTTCCCTGTTTTAGCTAAAAGCATTTTAATTATCCTTCTTTACCCAAGAGAAAGGAAAAAGAGCCGGAAAAAAAGACACGAATCTATTTTATATTTATTAGAATTCTTTGAAAAAAATTTTGTAGGTGGAGGAGAAAAATATTTGATCACATCAAGTTTTAAGATGATCCCCATCATATTTTCTTCTTTCTTTATTCCTTCCTTCCTTCCTTCTTTCCTTCCTTCCTCCCTCCCTCCCTTCCTCGCTCCCTCCCTCTTTCTATCTTTGTTTCTTTCTTTCAGTTATGATTATTCCCCATCTTCATAAATAAGGAAAGATTGAACTGCCAAAGCTAAAAACACATAAAAGCAACCACTGAGTGGGTGAGAATTTGTTGTTGAATTTTTATTCCTTTTCTTGACTTTTTCAGCTAGGCTGCCTTTTTTTTTTTTTTTTTTTTTTTGGGTAACCACCAGGGAAGCCCTAGGCTGCCTTTTAAATGATAAGGAAACCAGCAATTTAAGGAAGATAACTAACTTATTTATATGACCTGCAATCATTAGAAGATTAAAAAGACATTGATCTAAGATAGCCAAATACTTACTTCTCAGTGTTGTCTTTTTATGCCTATGATTTTTTCTAAAAGATCATAGTTCCCCTTTTTAATTTCTGAAGGAGAGACAAGCTTTTCCACTAGTAGGTGGGAGGTGTGTGGGTAGTTGAATATATGCACAGGTGCAATCGACTTTAATTAAGACTCAAATCATTTTAACAGGCAGATGGAAAAATGCTTCAATCTTCTTTTAAAGTAACAGAGGCATTCAGGCACTAAAAATATTAATGCATGGGAAGAAAAATATCATTTCCATTCTTCCTGAAAGGTGTAATTCTGAAAACACATTCATAAACGTTTCTGAAGCAAACACTAAATGTTAAGAAGAATAGTTTCTCCATCACAAAGGGTAATATGGATAATTAATTTCTATGAAAGTAAATGCAAAACTTTGTTGAAATCACAGTTACTAATAACCATATTTGGGGGGATTAAAGAAATCAGCTATTAAAGTTTCATAAGAAGAGCATGGCAGAATAGTAATCCTTTTAGGGATAATATAACTGATGGCTACAGAAATGACTGCATACTGTACATTCTTGATAGTAAACCATAGATTCTTTAGATAAACACAAAGAGAGGAATGGTGTTTGGGAATTATTGTTGGATAATCTGGAATTTTTCATAGTATTCTTGGGGAAAAAATATACATGTGAATTTGAAGAAAGGAAAAAAATTGTTTGGTGATATTATCAATTAACTAGATTTGATTTTTTCCCCCCAAGATGTTATTTTAAATGAAGTTAGTCAAGAAGATGAAATAAAGCTAAAAGTAAACTAGTAGAAATATACTTAAATATTGCTAACTTAATATGTAGAGGACACTTAGGAAAGCTGAAACTCTTTTCAGATTATGTTTCTACATAACATTCTATTTGTGCTCAAGTAACTGAATCTCTTTATAGTTCAGTTTCTCTGTAATATAAAGGAGTTAACAAGAATATTTCTGAGCCCCAGCAAGTTTTTATTGAGATTCTACTGCGTGATTCATGGTTTAAAGACAGAGAGTAGGAAATCAATGATTTACTTCTCCACTTGTTCTTTTTAAAGCCAAGGAAGGTAAGATACAAAAATTCTTCTCTGGATCTTTCATGGGCAACATCATTTCATCTTTCAATCTTTCTCCCTTTCTCTTCTTTCCCTCTCTCCCTCCCTCCTTCCCTCCCTCCCTCCTTCCCTCCCTCTCTTCCTTCCTTCCCTCCCTCCCTCCCTGACTCCCTTTCCTTCTATTTTGTGCCAGTCTCAGCCAATCTAGTAACCAGTATTGTGGTTGGACCAGCTCTTGTGGTTCTTATTATGATTGCAAGATTTCCTCAGCAATAACCATCAGGAAACTTTGGAAAATAAAAAAAGGTTTGTTACTCACAGGCTCTGGAAAGCGCATGGCACCGCACAGAGGGAGAAGGAGTACATACTGGCCTGGGGTTGAGGGTGAGGGCCTGTGGTTTTGTGGACTCACTCTTTATTGGTGAATTTAAAACATAGCAGCACTCCTGGGCATGTATCAGGAGAGAAACATGGTTCATAAGGATACATGCACCCCAGTGTTCACTGCAGCGCTGTTTACAATAGCCGAGACATGGAAGCAACCTAAATGTCCATTGATAGATGAATGGATAAAGAAGATATAGTACATATATAAAATGGAATATCACTCAGCCATTAAAAAGAATGAAATAATGCCATTTGCAGCAACATGGAAAGACCTGGAGATTACCACACTAAGTGAAGTAAGTCAGACAGAGAAAGGCAAATATCATGATATCGCTTATATGCCGAATCTAAAAAAAATGATACAAATGAACTTATTTACATAACAGAAACAGATTCATAGACTTAGAGAACAAACTTATGGTTACTGGAGGGGGTGGGGAGGGATAGATTGGGAGTTTGGGATTGACATGTACACACTACTATATTTAAAATAGATAACCCACAGGGACCCACTGTGTAGCACAGGGAACTCTGCTCAGTATTCTGTAATAACCTAAATGGGAAAAGAATCTGAAGAAGAATAGATATATGTATATGTATAACTGAATCACCTTGCTGTACACCTAAAACTAACACAACATTGTAAATCAACTATACTCCCAAAAAATTTTTTTTAAAAATGAAATGATAGAGAGGGGGACCTTGAAGATGGCGTAAGAGTAAGACGCGGAGATCGCCTTCCTCCCCACGGATACACCAGAAATACATCCACACGTGGAACAACTCCTACAAAACTCCTACTGAAGGCTGGCAGAAGACCTCAGACCTCCCAAAAGGCAAGAAACAAAATCTACAAACTAAAAAAATAAGAAATAAAAAAATGAAACATAGCAGGAGGAATTTGAAGCCCGGAAAGAGAAAAAACAAGTGGGTCCAAATGGTCAGTTATGAAATTAACCAAGAACTCTAAAACAAAGGAGCTTGGTGGGGGCAGGGCTGGCACTACGCCTACGCAAGGCAGCCATCTTTGAAGTGGATGCCTCAGCCGTCAAAGCTTAAGTCTGACTCCCGTCCCCTTTTCAACTCTCGTCATCACCTTTTCACACTCTTTCACATAAACACACATATGAAGCAGGTACAAACTGTTTAATCACAAAGTACCTCAGGAACAGAGATGTTTCTTTTTCATTTCTTGTGAATTAAATTAAAAAAAAAAAACAGAAACAAAACCTGGATGCTATTCCTTATTTCTGATGTTAACCAATACTCTTTATTACTCTGATCTCTTGTTTCATAAGTTATCTGGTAGCGGACTTCTTTGTGGCAAAAGCAATCTGAATGATGAATAAGGCCTCAGAGAATTCCGATATCCATCGATCTGGGTTAGGCTCATGGGTTAAAAGAGGGGAAGGAAATAAAGCAAAAAGAAAAGGGGTAGCCCGAGGATGAGGACAGAGCAGTATTTGCAACACTAGATTCTTTTGTATGCCTCCAACAAAAACAACGTGTCTCCTGAGGGTCACCAGACCCAGTCCACTGGAGTGAATCCAGGATGCCCAGGCTCTTGCGAGCTTCGAAACCTAAGGACCTGTTGTGACATGGGCCAGGCGCGCCAGAATGGTACAATGCAGAGGCAAGAGAGAGAGAGAAGGCATTTTTGTAAAATGCTAAGTTCTAAATCTGCCTGTCTCCTTTACTATCGATATTTATGCCTTTGTACCAATGTGCTTTGAATTGCCAAGTCTTCCCCCAGAAGGTGCCCTCTCCATTAATATACGTACCTCTCGTCTTCATTTGAATTATTAGGTTTTATTGCTCGACACTTCAAAATAAAGATTCTAGCACCTGGAATAGTGCCTGGCACAGAGTAGGTATTTTATAAACATTCACTGAATGAATGAAAGACTGAACGAATGCATATACATGGTTAAAACACTTAGGCATTAATAGCATCAAAAAGAATAAAATACTTAGAAATAAACTTAACCAAGGAAGTAAAAAACGTGCACACTGAACATTACTTCTTCCATCAATTTTACCAGCTCTCCCCACTCTAGCTTAGTATTCCGGAATTTAGTGTGAGGCCAACCCTCCACTTCATCAGGTTGCACAGCAAGTCCTTATGTGGTTGTATGTTAACACTTGACAGGAACTTATCTGATCTTTAATAGGAGCCCCTCTCCAGATGGAGACCCAGTGTGCTCTACCATACCCTGAGGACTATTGATCCTCTGACAAGCTGGTTTTGATTCCTGTTCCTATTTCGGGCCTTACAATTCAGATCCCTAACATACAAGTCTTCAAAAAGTTTTGCTATATACCTTAGGTTCTTACTTTCAAAATTGGACCTTATTCTGGTGGTTTCAACTTTTCCTTTTGGGGGATTATATTTGAGTGCAAGTGGGTGCCTTTTAGGCCTTTCTTTCCCTTCCTCAGTCCCAGACCTAGGTGTTTCTGTTCATTTGAAGCCACTATAGACGTAACTGACCCAGGAGCTCACAATCTCCCAGGGGCACAAAATGCAGGTCTGGCTTCACTTCTCTGGCTCAATAGCTTCCACGGTCTTCTCTATTCTTAGAAGAACTTTTAAAATTAATAAAGAAAGAAAGAACGCTGAAGCCCAAGGAAACATACATTTTACACAACACAGATTATGAGCTGGCCTCCTTAAATGTCAGCTACGCATGAGTCTCTCTAAGTCATCCATTGATTTCACATGGAAGTAGGTCAGGACTGCTTTTAACTGGAGAAGCCTCACGCTGCAGGTTTCATTTAACTATGTGGACGGAATATTAAAAATTGATGTGCAAAGCAGACCTCTGCTTAATTAGCATCTGGATAAAGTCTTTACTAGGAAAGCCATGGAAGTTAATAAAAAATGGGAAAATTGACAATGAAGTCTTTCAACAGCTATTTTTGTGTCTGTAGCCTTTTATTTATGCAAAGTATATGGATGGTCACTTCATGCCTTGCCTATTTATGCCAGTTAATCTGTATTTAGGAGGCTGGCATTCTTCTTCTATCTGGGGTTGCACACGCTTTTATACAAAATTTGAGTGTTTCTTGTCGCTTTTTTCTGACGTTGCATTTTTTCAAATGCTAAACTTCAAATCTGTTTGCATGTTGACTAACCACGTTAAAAGGAAAAGAGATTCCATTTGAATCTGCTTAGAAATGACACTTCACACATCATCCTTTTAACGGTCCCCCATCTACATACTAAATATTTTTTTTATCTTAAGCACTTTGGATCTTAGGCTTCTGCCTAATTCATTGGTTAATACTTATACCTTTTTTGGAAGCAAACTTTTTATTTTAAAAGATACATTTGTAACCAGAAAAAGAAAAAAAACATTCATAACATTTGAAAAACACATCAACAGCCAGCTGTATTGCATTTTTTCCTTTGCTGATAAATCATCTTTGACAATCATCTTGCCATGTTGCCTGGCCCTTTGTACAATGAGGATGGGCTCTTTGTTCTCAGAGCTGCTCTTTATAGGGTCAGGGAAACTGTGCTCTCTCAGGTGTGATGTCTCTCCACCCTCCAGGCTTAGATATCATCCAGCAACCCAGAAACAGCCTGCCTCCTGAGGGGACATTCTGCCTAGTGCTTTATGCTCCTCGAATCAGGTAGGGGGTGATCCGCTTAAGATGTCAGATCCTTTACCCAAGCCTAACTGAAGAGAGCTGTGCGAACAGTATGGACTCCCTGAAAATTTAATTCATTTTTTACCTTACTGCATTTTTAAAAATAAAATATTTATTCTTTCCCCAGATATCTAAAAATCAAACAATCACCTCTTATAGTTACATAGCCATTTATATTTTACAAAGTCTTTTCCTGAACCCAATTTTCTTCATTTTACACAACAATACTCTGAGGTGAATATGAAAAAACTGACACTTGGAGAGTTTGACTTGCCCTAAAAGTGAAGCTGTTCAGTGACAAATCCATCTATTGTCCCTACGATATTTGATTTCTGTGTCTTTTCTATTCATTTATATCAGGTGACCCCCCCCCCGAATCTACCTTCCATTATAATGATATTTTTTTAAGCTGGTCAAACAAAGGAATTTTAAAAATAGAAAATAGAGATGAAATAGAAATAGAAATGAAAATATAAATAGAAATGAAGATACTGTCTAATATTCCTTACCATCTTCTAGAAGTTAGACAGTATATGGGCTCCACTCAGTACCATGTATAATCTAGCTGATAGTTTTCTATCTACAATGTAATATCTTAATACTGTTTCTGTAACCATTTACTGAAAATCTATGCTATGCTACTTTTCATGCTCCCTACTCCTATTCTTTTATAAAATATTTAGATTAGATTATAAGTACTTCCTTTCATTTTCCTTGCTGAATGCTACCTGGTTTTATCAATCAGTAACGGGACTGATTTCCTGACTATCTTATGTATATAAAAATCATCTGAACCTGAGTTCTCCATTGATATTCCTTGGAGCAGTTGGTTCCTAAGTACTTTAACTAGTGTTGACCTTGGCATCCTATGCAGAACTCAGATTATTATCAATACCTGGTAATCATGGTAATTCTATTGGACTTGGCTATTAAAAAAATGTTAGCGGTGGAAAAATCAGTAAATCCAAAAATATAAGTTGATTGTGTAAAATACAGTCATAGAAACCATGGGTACTTAAATAAAATATATAGTCTTTGCTCTCAAAAATGTACCGTTCAATTGTGGAGGTTGGATACACATTCATTCAATTTAGCCAGTCATTTGATCATTCAAGGAACACTTACTGAACATGTTCTCTGTGCCAGAAAAACGTGCTAGTTGTTGGGGGAAAAAAAATAAAAGACTTACTACTGTGTCCTGACCATTTAGTTGGAAAGACAAACAGGTAAATGCTAATCACAGCACTATGTCAGTCACGTGTCCAAAGAACTTTTTTATGTAAATAGAGGAGCAGAGTTCCCCAAAAAGGAAGCAGAAGGGACAAAGTTCAAAAAGGATTGTTAATAAGGATATCACAATGCATGAGAACCAAGAGAAACGTCTTCAGATGGAGGAATCAACAGTGTCTAATGTTTTGTGATGTTTCCTCTTCCAAGAGAGGAAAAGGAAAGGGCCAGAGACCAGTTAGGAAGCCCTACGTGACTCTGGACTGAGCAGAAGAGGTTGAAGCCAGGTTGTAGGAAATGAAAGCTGGGACGGGAGACATGAAATGGAGGCAGCAGGCAAACACTCACTTGAATGGTTTGGCCATAAAAAGGAAGTGGAAAATCATGGCTGGGTGTAGAGTCAAGAATTTTTTTTTCTGAAACATCAATGGACAATTTTATTATCATTTATATTTAATGATCATAAATAAAGCATGGTTTAGAAGCCAAAGTGAGTTCTGCAGGCTTCAAGTGAGATTATCACTCAACCACAGAAGGACCACTCTGAGGCAATGTTTTAATTTCTTAGGTTTGAAATTTCTCTTAGACAAAAGCTCAGTCAAGTTTCTTTGACAATAGCTTGCCTCATTTTGACATAGCTCTCTTGTTAATCATAACTAAGTGGTTAATAACTTATTAATCAGAGAATGAAAGAGGCAACTCTGAGATTCAGAATGTGAATCCGAATGTAAAGAGAATAATACTTTGCTTCAGCTCTGATCCTTCTGTTGGGGGCTGCTAACATCTAAATTCTGTCCCAGCTTCTGAGTTCTTGGAAATCTAGATTTCTTATTTGTGTTATGGGAACAAAACCCACATTTGAATTATCCACCCATAGCAATGTGTGTGGATCTACGGTTGGACAACACACGGATGCCCCCAATCTCTACTTTCTGACTCTTTCTACTGTTTTTCTATCCTTTTTCTTTCTTGACTTAATTATATCAGTTCCATCTGTAACAAGGGAATAGATGCAAAAAATTTCAAGTGATACTTTATTGAATATAACTGCAACCTGACCAGAAGAAAAGGTAGGGGAAAGTATTCTTTCTCCCTTCACTTGTCAGAAGACTATTACAGACTTTTGCATTTGAAATTTTTCCTTTAAGTTCAGCTGTTCTGGGTATACCTGGCTAGGCAGGATATTCTGCTTCAAAATCCATGTTACTAACCCTCCTTCCTCCCCTCTTAGATTCTTTACAGTATTTTTACTCCTTTCATTTGGGAATAGCAATAGCCCAGATTCTTCAGCTGATTGGTTATTCTACCAGGAGTGGAACGTTTAATTAACCTAGCTCCCATCAACTAACAATAATGAGTTGGCTTCAACTGAGAAACACCATGCACCACTAAAGACACTTCATTAAATTCATAATTGCCATCCATTTCCTGAATTCTGAAAACTGATGTTTTTGAAAATTAAAAAAGTTTTTCAAGTATTTTATAACTTAAACCCATTTTTACCTGGAAACACATGCATTTAAGACCACCAGTTACATAGTAATAGCTCTCTGGATTTCTGCAGTGCTTTTTCACCAAGGAGGTTAAATGACTTGAATGTGTTCTTATTCTCTTGACTATTTGAGTTCAATAATGCACAGTGTTAAACAGTAGAATTCCTTCTTTAAAAGGTTAGTCTCTATTATTTCTTCTGAAAAAAAATGCATCTTTCTATCTCCAAATGTTGAGAAATGACCAATTTTCTCAGCTATTCGTTTGTTCAGGAACTGGTGACAATTTAACATCTACAAAATGGTCCACATTTAAATGCTTTATGGCTACATTCTTTATATCCTTCCCCTAATAAATCTGCCTAGAATGAAATGGGCATTCTTTTAAACAGGACATTTAAGAACAAAAGCAATGAATTTAGCATTCAGCATAGTTCCTTTTTTGGCTGAATGACTATATTGATTTCAGTGTAGAATTTTCTAAGTTGTAGGATCTGATTTTTTTTTTTTATTTAATAGTCAAACATTTCTCTTATGGCTTTTGTTTCCTCAAGTGCAATAGCCCTCTCAAGTCACTATGCCTATGAATTCAACAAATTCAGTAAATACTTACCACGTATCAACTTTGGGGAAGACTGCATTGAACCAAGTGCTACATGAAAAAAAATGATGAAAAGATACGGCCCTTGATCTCCCTAGCCATATGTCTTAATGGGGAATAAGACAGAGAAAAAAAACCTCTACAGTAGGTCAGGATAAGACACATACCATTACAGATGTATAAAGTGCTCCCAGAGTTTGAAGGAGAGATTATATGTAAACAACAGCACAAAACAACTCGATGAAGAAGGAGGTGGAATATAAACGGGGATCCAAGCTTTAGACTTTGTTTTATGGAGTTACTGGGGAAGTCCTTTCAGCAAGGGAGAGCAAGGTCAGACAGAAAGCTTCAGAAACAGGAAATGGCCATTTGTTTGGGGATCTACAGCTCATTCGGTAATCCAAAGATGCATCAAACAACAGAGAAGGAAGAGACTCACAGTTTGAGCACTTAATATTCTCATCTGAAAAGTGAGAAAACTATGGCATTAAGAGATGAACTGACTTATCCAAAGTCTCAAAGCTTCTAAATGGTTGAGCCAAGATGAAAAGCATCTCTTGTGATATCCAGGCCCTGTCCAAACCTTCTAGATCATATTAAAATGTAGGACAAATGCAAGGAACTATGATATGACTGATAGGAACCTCTTATACCTAATATTTAATTACTCATAGATGTCAAACTGTTGAAAACACATGATGTCAAATACAAATCAGAAATTGAATTTCCTGTTTGAGGTAATTCAACAGAAGAAAAAGAAATCAGCCCTAGTACATTGAATACAAACTGAGGAAATCTTGGTTTTAAAAAAAACAGACTAGTGTAGCTTTATGTCTGAATTGAAAATGTTTCTGAATTATTTCAATCTAAAGCAGGGAGGTTCTTCTTAATGGAGAAAATTGCTGATTAAATTGCTGACGAGAAATTGCACTTAAAGATTCAGCAGCCAGAGAACATAAACACAGGGGATAAACACGTCTGCCTGCATCAATCAAAGACAGCTGCAGTCTACCCCGAGAAAGGTGAGCAATTATTTATGAAATTATGTCTTCTTCAGTGATTCTATGTTGCAATCCTAAGAGAAATTGAATGAGGAAAGCAGACAATGTCATGGTCCCAATTAACTAAGGAGTCACATGCATTTTCAAAATCAAGGGATTTTACTTATACACTATTTAACCTCATCATCCTAAAAAAATTTTTTAGCTTTAAAAAATAATAATAGTCAAATAGGCCAGCATGATCTTGAAGCACTGTGTATGTGTGTGTGTGTGTGTGTGTGTTTTAAAGATGGGCGTCTGATTTTGCCAAGTACACACTAACACAAATCTAAAGAGACAAGAGGTGATGCCAAGAAGCATTTTGCATAGGGCTCTTTTGGAGCTTTTGTTGTTTTACTAGATCAGTTTCTAGGTTAGTGATGCTAGGGCTCTCATTGCCTTTGGGCACTGGCTGATTTTTTATTTTTTTCTTATGCACGGAGTGTTTTTTTCTCTTGGGGTAGCCCTGGGCCACCAAGACACTGCTTAATTATGGACAAGATTCAAGGATCTGTGGACAAAAGCCCTATATCCCTGGAGGATGAATCATCTATTTGGTAGCTCAGTATTGCAAACCTCTCAGACCAAAGGAATGTGCCCATACATCCTTAAGTTATGCTTAAAAGCATTAGGAACACTCATAGTCTCTTCGCCCAGGTCATTTAATTGTGAGGCCCACTGGGCAGACCACATGCCTTCAGGGGCAGCTCAGAAGCCTGAGCTCCAGAAAAATCCCCTCACAGTGACTAGGATATTCCAAAGTGAATTTTGGAGGGTTCTGAAAAGGATTTCCAGCCCCTTCCTAAGTTGATGACAACCACTAAGTGGTCCATGCTATTTAGGTACAGATCCAGGTTTCTTTGATCCAGCAGATATCTCTGGGAGTGATAACAGTATGAGCCATTAGTTTTTGATGGTAACTGGTATATTTTAATGGCAATTGGGAGGGGAAAGAAATTAGGGAGACTGGTCAAGTCTAGATAAAGTATCATTAAGACCAGAAACTCTGAAGCCAAATAAACTGGGTTCAAGTCTCAGATTTACTCCCTATATGACCCTGGGTAAGCTGTGCCTCCGTTTCTCCCATCTTTAAAATAGCACCGTTAATATCACCTGCTTCCACGTATTGCTGTGGGGGTGGAATACAAGCAAAATGCTTAGAACCGTGTCTGGCAGAGAGTAAATGGCATAAAAGTAAGTATTGACATATGCTCCTATTGTTACGGAAGCATTCTGAAGGAAAAGCTTGGGGCTGCATTCTTTCCCCAGGACCTTACCACTACTTCTTGGATGAATTCCACTATGGGCTTAGTTGGACTTGAAATTGTTTCTGAGGTAAACCTGTCTTAGGCAGAAGCGTTTTCCAAGAACCCCATCACCTCATTTCCCCATTAGCATTGTCAGCTCTAACTACTGAGATCCTTGGCCCAGGCATGACAGTTAGACCTCCTCCTTGCTTTCATCATTCCTTCCAGCATCCCACAAGGAGGACTCCCATTCTCTCGTATTGCTCTCCTACATTGGCTAGATCATGGGGCTGGGTATCCTCTCTAAAGAGCACACCCTTGTTCTGCATCATGGCTCCATCTGGGGGCTCCGCCCTGCTCTGGCTACCCCTCCCACTTAAATGACCTGGACCCATCTAAACAGACCTCTGGGGTAAAAACTGCTGTTGGCCTGAGTCTCAAGTTCCCCTGCCTGTCTGAAGAACAGAAACAACTCCTGTCTGAAGTAGTTATTACCAGTGGTTCTCAAATCGAAGTGTTGAGAAATTCTGATGAAGTAAATTACACAGACCTAGATGAAGGTTATAAGTAAGAACAAGAATGGACATTATTCACACATTGCCCACCATGTGATACAATGTTAAACTCTCAAGGTCTCCAGAAGAAGCTTGAGGTAGTGAAATACTTTTCCCTGCTGATCCAACCAGATGACCCTGACGGTTTATTTGCAAGATGCCAACTAATCAGTAGCTTACTTAAGGAAAGGAAAACAACATTCACTCGTTTCAAGTTATCTGAGTTTTACTTTTTCCCCTTCCTCTTCTTTCTCTTATACAAATTCTGTTTTTGACTTTGTTAGATGAAAGCAATGTGTTATAGGTTTCTCTTGCACACAAGTAAACGGTGTTGCTAATACTTAGCAGTACACCCCTGAGTTACTGTTAGATAACAGGCATAAATACTACTGGGGATTGTCCTTAAAAAGTCATGATCCCAGGTCCAACCTCCAGGATTTCTCACTGAACAGGTCAATCTCTGATAAAGCCCAGGAATCTGTATTTTTAACAACAGGCAAGTGAATATAATGCAGGAGGTCCTTTGCCTGCTGTGGTTTGTTTTTTTTGGTTTTTAAGTTTTTTTTTTCTTGGCTGCATTGGGTCTTTGTTGCTGCCCGTGGGCTTTCTCTAGTAGCAGCTAGCGAGCGGGAGCTATTCTTCGCTGCGGTGCACAGGCTTCTCATTGCAGTGGCTTCTCTTGTTGCGGAGCACGGGCTCTAGGTGTGCGGGCTCAGCAGTTGTGGTGCTCGGACTCAGTTGCTCTCGGACATGCTGGATCTTCCCCAACCAGAGCTCAAACCCTTATCCCCTGCATTGGCAGGCAGATTCTTAACCACTGTGCCACCGGGGAAGCCCCGCCCACTCTGCTTTGAGTGACCCAAGGATGTTCCCTGGAGCATGTCCCCAGCATCCTGGCCTGAGAGCATCCTCATAACCCAGGTACAGGCTCAATTTTCCTTCTGAGCTACTAGAAGGAGTCTTGCTAAGGCAGAAACCAGTCTGAGGCCACAGTGTGGGGCTCTGAGCAGGAAGGCAAGCAATAAACAGCAGGAAAAGAACCTGACAAGAGTCATGGTGTTATTTAAGAAATTTAGCAGAACCTATAGGCCTTGGTCTTGCCTTGGTCTCTTCAGTTATTCTGGGTGTAGCTCAAGTCCTAAATGCCTTTGAAGGATCTGTGTGTTCCAGAGGTTCAGTATCCTGCCTCCCCCCAACTCTGGCCAGGTGGCTTCTAGTCACCACACACCCAGAAGTTCTGCTCAAATTCAATATGCTTGGAGGTGGGCAGTCACAGGCTGAAGGCTCACCCATTCCCCACAGCAAATGAAAGATCCAGACTCCTGGGTTCTCTTCCCTGCCCATCCCCTTTGCTTTTCTGTCCTCCCCACTCCTTGTCAGTTTCTGCTTTCATAGGAATAAAAAGGAGAGAAAATAAAAATAAAGTCCTTAGCTAGTGCGTTTGCTAGATTTTACTGAAAAAACTTATTTTCAATAGGCTAAACAAAAAGTGTAAGTTCTCCTAAAATAAAGTAACATTCGTTCCATGTTTCCCAGGACAGCTTAGTTCTTGGGAAGTGAATATCCCTGACCATCTCAGACATGAATCCAAGAATTTCATCCAACTTAGTAAATGGATTCAAGTGGCATTTGGAAGTCAAGGTCACAAAGTCCCTACCCTGAAGTCACACACTTTAGATAGATGAGAGGCTCCGCAGACAAGTTTCTTGGTCCACAACTGATTAATGGTGTGATAATACAATACAATAAGGAAAAGCATGAAAGGAGAATAGGAAAGAAGGGGAGGGTGCTACCTGGAAGAAAGAGACGAGGCAGGAAAACCATGAGAAACAGACAGAAGAATTTAAGTGAACTTAAATGGTAGATCTGTAAAGGGTTAGTCAGCTATACAACCTCAAATAGCCCTCCTGAGGACACCCCAGTATCACAGTTAATCTATCAATGTTGCACTGCTACTAAAAATGACAGGACAATCATAGCCACCCCTGTGTGAGGCCTCCTCTATTCAGGTCACCTTGATGGACACTTCATGTGCATTAGCACATAGTACACACACAGTGATGATCACAACGGTGACCCTGAATCATAAAGACGGCTAAGTGATGTTAGCATACCCTTCCTTTTTCCTAAAAGTGGGATACTATAAACATACAGAAATGTGTTTTAAGAGATTTCCTTCCAAAATCATCGTTTTTTCAATTTAAAATTATTTTTTAATTAAATTGGTAAGAGTAAGTTGGCTCAGTTGCTTCACCAGCAATGCCTAATATTTTAGGCATCGCTGGACCTCAAGTTACATGAAAACTGAGACAGGTATGTGTGTGAGGGCATGGAGGGCATGGGGTAATTTTTTGGTTTTATTTTGTTTGGTTGTTTTGGGTTGTTGTCTTTGTGTTTGGTTTTTTTTGCTGCTGTTGTTTCTTAAGAAAGTGAATGGAAAGGCAAAGTTTACAACTGATTCCCAACTGTGTTTCATCAGTCCTATAGGACACATTTATATCTATAATTGTAAAAATGTAACATAACATCTCAAAGTCTTAAATAGGAGTCTTTTTAAAGGGCTGAAAGATTTAACAGCAGAAAATTGTGTATCTCCATTAATGTGGAATATTATTGAGTATGATGAAGGTCTTTGGCAATGCCAACCCATAATTTTTATATATATATATATGGCAATACCAGATAAGTGAGCTTGCATCTTTTTTTCCCTTTGATCCTTCTTTGGCCCTACTGTGTTTTGGTGGTGCTTCTCTGGTTCTCTGTGTACCTTTGTATGTGCTTCATATGTTTGGCACCTATATTTGTTTATATGTCCATTTGACCTTATGTGTGCATTGTGTGTGTGTGTGTATTTTTCTTGGTGCCTCAGTTTTTTAATTAGTCTTTTCTCTTTGATGTTTCATGTTTCTTTCTTTTTTTAATTTTCTCTTTACAATTTTCCACTTTTAACTTTTCTATCACATTCTCTCTCTCAAGTATATTATAACATTTAATTATATCCTTCATTATGCCTTGTACATTTTCACAGAAACACACATTCATGCATTTATATTAAATAGAGGCTAAACTTTATTTTTAAAATATTTCTTATCTGATGGGATGAAAGAGTTTTTCCTCACTTGATTCTGGCTAATAATTTCTATGATTCATGGCTCTTGATTTATTAAAATAAAATAATTTCATGGCCCATCATGAAATCTTTAGGTATTCTAAAGATTCCAATCAAAGGATATATAAAATAAAAATGTGTAAAAGGAAGATAAAAATTACAGGTAGAAGATTATCATTTGAGTCTCCAATTCACCACAAAACATATTTGTACTTCACCTACTTCTCATATAGACACAGAAATTTACAGCAATAAAATACAAGTTGATCACTTCTTACATGCCTTATGTCCTCTATCTCTCTGCACAAATGTAAAAAATATTAATAATAACCAATTCAAATAAATTTATTATCATTAGTATACTCATATACAGTTAAACAACATAATAATGTCACATCAACTAGGAAAAACCTGCTTCCTAGAACAATTAATATGGAGGCTGTATTTAGAAAATGGTGAAGCAAAATGAAATTGATTCATGGTCTACCACTATTGTCTTATTTTATCTCTTTCCTATTTTGCAATCCCCATCAATAATTATAAGCCTTTAAGGTGTGAAATTATTAAATTAGGTGTATCTTTTATAGGTTATTAAAAATAAAAGTTGAAGGGATAAATTTTATTTGACATAGGTTTTTCAATTAAAGTGGAAATATTATATTTGCTTTGAATTGAATACCAGAAAACTCGAAAAATTGACATTTCCAGTAAACCTAGAGGGGTATGGAGCACAGAAATACCAGTCTTACTTTTATCTCTGAAATGTAAAAAAAAAATGCCAAATGTGACTCAGGGGTCATGAATGTTATACTACTTCCTATCACTTATCTTGTCCCTTTGTTATCAGCAGGTATCTACGAATCCTATCTGTCAAGAGTAAAGGGGATAGTTGTATCACTGAGTGTACTGCAGCAGTAATTGTAGGTTAACTTTCAATTATCAACAATTTTGGATCTACATTTTGGATTACAGGAAGATTCTGAGAGCCCCTATGATTTTGTCAACATCAGATAGTGTCTTTCTATTTTCTTCCAGAGTCAAAAGTAAATGGCATTGGATTATTCATTAGAAACACTATGTGCATTTTTCCTCCTTTCCATTTGTGTAAAGTAAAATATTGGAATTCATATAACCCAGGGCATGACCTTCCTCTGAAGGGCTGATACACAGTTAATAGCCCATGGGAAGGAATTTAATCCTTGGATCCCTACAAAGCTATAAAGAGCCTAGATCACTTCTCCATGTACAAGCTTGGTTTTAGAAGCACACAAAGCTCATTTTGGAGTCGAATGGAGAAGTCTGTGACATATAGCACATAGAGTGATTCTAACAGATGGATTTTTCTTGAAATAACTTCATTAGTTAATCACTTTTTTTTACATATACTTTTTCTAGCTAACTGGTATAGCTGCCAGCTGGAGCTGCTAAGAATCCTCCAAAGAAACTGGTAGGTAGGGAGAATATTGGCTAATTTCACCAATTCTTGGATGAAACTTCTACTAATTTCATACTAACCATCACGTATTTTGAGAGTAAAATCTTTTCCTTTATTTTTTTTCAACTTTTTCCAAAAACTTACTTATCTGTGTTTAAACCAAATCAATCATATGGAAATAACTTTCAATTTTAATAAATTGTCTGGATCAGAGTTTCCCATACTTGACACTATTGACATTGTGGATGAGATAATCCTTTTTTTTTCTGTTCTTTGCTTTTGTTTTTTTTAATGTTTGTAGCAGGTTGTCCTGTGCATTGTAGGCTGTTGAGGAGCATCCCTGGTCTCTACTCACTTGATGTCAGTAGCATCCCCAGTTGTGACAACCAAAGATGTCCCCAGACATTGCTGAATGTCCCTGGGGGCAAAATCACCCCAGCTGAGAACCACCACTCTAGAAATAGGAGGTTCCTAGTTTTAATTCAATTTTTAAAATAATTTTAAAAATATTTTAGTGTATTCATGTATGTATTTAATTCGAGATATGTCTAAAATATGAGAAGTTTTTGCCTTTCAGTCAGGTAAATGAAATGTTTTTATTGGGGAGGGAGGGAGTAGAATTATTTAAGTGGTTAATGCTTTCATAAATCTCTCTGGTTAAAGAGAAAAAAAGACAAGATAAATGGCTTTCAACTACCAATGAATATTAATTATCTGAGTGTCATCATCATCTTCATCAGACATGTTGAAGAGTTCTTTTCCTTTAAAGAAGGTCCTCAATGTAACTGTATGAGTAGAATAATAAAATCCTGTGGTGGGATCATTTGAGATGTAAGTGATTAATTTTCAGCTTAGATGCCCTAAGGCATTTTTAAATAAAGGAAAGCAGTGTAATTTAATGAAATGAACATTGAGAAAACTGGGATCTGTTTTGACTTTAGGATATCATTAGGCAGTGATTTGGGGCTCACAAAAGGATTAGCCATTCAAATAGAGACATTCCCTGGCCTTTGAAATTCAGGGGTAAATATAATGTTCCCCTCCTACTTATGACTTAGTGATCTTTCTGTAATTTATATATTGATGGATATAGGAAGAGTACCATGGGAATAAGATGCTAATTACCAAGGGTTTTAAAAGGGAAATAGTGAGCCTATTCTAGTTTAGCAGGAAAGTAAGAATGTAACAACATGAAGTATGTGGAAAGAATCATTCGTTGTTTTTTAAAAAAGTAATGATTCTATTCGAATTGCTTTCTTTGCAGCAAAGGCTTTCTAATACAGATTTGCTCAAGCAGGCTCTTAATACAAGATAATTTTAACACTTAACCAATTCCATGTTTGAATGTATAATTTCCCCCCCAAATCGAGACATGTACCTAAAAATTTTATAGTGATCTGTTTTCTTTGTTAGATTTCCCAGAGCCCCTGAAGAATTTAGATCTTACACTTTATTTTAAATTTAAAACTGATTCTTTTTAATATGTTATATTGTGCAGACCATCATTTTATTCCTCTCAGAATGCATTATCTCCTATTTTTTTTCTTTTTGGTTTCTTAAAAGTATGACACAAATTTATTACTTTACAATTCTAGAAGGCAGAAGTCTGAAATGGGTTTCACTTGCCTAAAATGAAGCCTGTAGGCCGGGCTGCCATTCCTTCTGAAGGCTCTAGGGGAGCATCTGTTCCCTTGACTATTCAATCTTCTAGAGGTTTCCTGATTTCTTGGCTCATGGCCCCCTCCTCCATCTTCAAAACCCGGAGGGGCAGCATCTTCATCTCTCTGACTCAGACTGCCCTGCCTCTGTCTTTCACTTTTAAGGACCCATGAGAACGCACTGTTTCCTTGGATATGGCAAAAGCAAAATCACACATCTTGAGATTTCAACTCAAAGGACCAAATATCACTACTACGTGCCTTATCTGTACATCATGGGGTTCACTGCCCTCAAGTCACAAACGAAAGCGTCTGTGCACTTACTTTCTGCAGGTTCTTTAGGGCGGCGGCCGCTGGACGACTTCCTCAGCAGGCTGCGTCCCGAGGTAAAGAGGCTGGTTAGTTCCTCCAAAGGACTCGTGGGTGTTCTGGACCGGGAACCGCTCGGAGCCGACCCGTAGGTATTGACCGAGGCATTGACCATCTTGCTCCCATCTTGCGACACCGGTCTGGGGGTCAAATGAGGCACTGATGGAGAGCTCCTGGAGAGGCTGCCTGAATGCACGGCGTCGTAGGGCGGGGGCCTTTTGAGGCTGAGCGGGGTCAGGGACCTGCCCATGCTGACGGGTGACGGAGAGGCGGAGTGACTTTTGGGGTAGCCGTGGGGAGACTGCGTTCGGTATAGAGTGGAAGGCGGGGGAGGGGACGAGGAGAGAACCGAGGCAGCAGGAACGGGTCCCAGGGCTCCGGCCTGGTCTTTCTCCAGTTTAGGGTGGCCGGAGGCCTGGGACGGCAAGGAGGATGGTGACGCCCCGGCCTGCTGTTTCATATAAGACACGTTTTCCAACACAGGAAGCTTTGTGACCTCCAGGGGGGTGAGCGGAGACTCATCGGAGTTGGGGGAGCACTGCACAGGGGCCGGGGGGAACACCAGCAGCGGGGGTCTATGAGAAAGCAGGTTGGGAAAGGGCGGAGGGATGTCACAGAGCAAACCCTTCGGGGTACATGGCACTGAGGACTTGGCCGAGTCCAAGTCAGGCACCGTGGGAGTAGCACACTGCGAAGAACAACTGTGATGGTCAAGGTCACACTTTGAGTCTTGGCCTAAGTCGTCAAAAATGGGGTATTTCATTTCTTCGTAGACGGCCTCACTCTGGTCGTCGTCGTCTTTCCGGAAGTCTCTGAGAATGTTCCCCACCATCTCAATGTACACGGGTTCCTCCTCCTCGGGGCCCCCTGAGGGGCTGCTGACCTGGGAGAGGGAGGGGTCCCGAGGGAGTGAGGTCCTCCGGGGCACGTGCTTCTTGACATACGTTTCGTCAAAAGATGTGCTGAGCTGAGTGTTTGGATTCCGTTTTGGTTTTGGAGGAGGAATCTTCTTTGAATATTCATCACTGTGGGGTCTTGGCTTGGCTGACACTAAAAGAAGAAGGAGGAAAAAGAAAACGTATAACAGATGAGTACCATAGGAAAGCTTTCAAATATGACTTTCAGGTGGATTTACTGCTCTAAACATTTGAGGGGACGGGTAATGCTGCGTTTCAAGCTGGAGACGTAGACTACAAATCCAACAAAAGTCAAACATTTCCATATTTAGAAAAATATGATGCAGGAACAGTACTAATATGTATCTTCAAACTAATATAAGTAATCCAACACGGATAAATGCATTAAGACCAGGACTTACTCATCCCTCTGTCTTAGAATTCCTAAATAGAAACTTCAGATGACACAACTGGATAAAAACAATCACACATTTCATAAAAATCAACTTCTAAGAATTCAGCAACAAAGAAACTTAGGGGAAAAAATCTAGAGTTTCTATTAGTACAAATGGTTACAAAAATACCATGGGGACTGAGCCCTTTAAATGATGTGGCTATTACACATGATCACATCTTGCTTTTATTTGGGGTAAAAATGTTCCAGTCTGCTAGACTTAATCTCTGTCTTGGTTCAGATAAATAACTTTTATACAGATGGGTCTGATTCTTCAGGGGAAATCGATGTGAACATTTTATGAGGCTAGACAAGTTAATCTCCAAATCTCCAGGTATTGTTGATTATGGTGTATTTGTTTTAGTTCATAAGATCTCTTATGATATCCCAAATGCTGTCTTGGAATGAATTTATTGCCCTGACACATCAGAACCCCCTGGAGAGTTTTACAAGAGAATAATCCAGAGAATGATGTGTAAGCTTCAAGAATAACTTCTGAAAACTCACAATAGATATGCCTACAAGTACACCCCACAGCCCCCCTTGTAATGGAACATAAACTTCTGACTCCATCTAGTAGGTTGGAACAGGCTGGCAACGTGTCTGTGACTGCCATCAATTGTTTAGCATGCAGGGAAAGTACTGGAGTCTTGATATTATCTCATTGTGCTGATATATGATTACGATGATTAGCATTTTTACGCAATGTGGCAGAATGTAGTTGCTTGTGGTAAGTGGTAGCGTACAATGTAAGTTGACGGTATAGCTTATAGGTGTACACCTATGAGAAAAGAACAGGCTTCTCTATAATTTGCAGCTTGAAGGGAGGGGAGGTCTCAAGGCGCAAACCAGGAAACACCCCAAATTTTCTGGGTTTTTTTTTCAACTAGCAAAACTTATGACATAGGAGCTTTTCTAAAACTTACTATTGGAGAAGCAAGTGCTTAAAGATTAGTTAGGTGGCTGCTTTATGCATCAATCATGCCTTCAGAGAAAGAGAACCCATCAAATATTCTAGCAGTGGCTATATCTTTTGCTTCTCTAGGTCATTCCTGCTTTCAAATATTCTACTCCATTGTACCCATGGTGATGGTTTCACTCACTACAATCAAGCAGCTTGTTGAAGGGAAGTTTCTTAATGTATGTCGACTTTTCCTTAACTTACAATAGGAAAAAACTAGATGCCATTTTACAGGGGGACGATACAGCAGTAGAGCCTTTTAGTGTCAAAAGGGAAAAGCCTAGGGACATAATGGAATGAAAACTATCCAGATAATTCTTTAGGCGGGACCCAAAGTGACCAATAGCTCTTCTCTATATCTCCTACCATTTTTATTGGTTTTGAAATCTACCATGTATGTTAATTTTCATATGATTCAAATAGATCATCAGACTACATACAAAAATTGGAGCCCAAATAAAGTAAACCCATAAATTAATGAGTGAGATTGACTTAGAACTGGAGGGACTTTGAAAGAGCCAGGACTTAGAACAAAAGTCCATCCAGATTATTCTTCTGAAGCTTGTTTCCTGCCATGCTCCACCTCAGTGTGTCATCCTAGGCTAAGTAACTCACACTCTAGGAATATCTGCCACTGACTATTGAGTTCTAGGAGCTGGATGGTGTGGGAAGTAGCAAGGTGTTCTATAAATGGAGAGTTAACCAAAAGCTAGGAATGAATGTGTGTCCATGAGATGGATAACTTCATTATATGCTTAAAATTATACTTAGAATAAGATTTTCATTTTTCTCTGGTTCCTAAATTATAATTCACTGCCGTTTTCTTTGACCCTTCCCTAAACATAGACTTGGGTTGTTGTACGGACAGAAATAACAGGACAGGCAGAGCCCAAGCCTAGGTAGAAACACTGCATTGAAGGAAGACCATAACCCAGGATTCCCAGGAAGTTAGAGATCAGTGGTAGAGCTGACAGTAACATGATATTCAGGGAAGCAGCAGCCTCTTCCCTGGAACCAACGTCCCTCTTCCCACATAGAATAGAAGGTGGCCTTTGGAATAGGCAAGACCAATGTTTGGGTTGCGCTCAGAATATGCAACTTTGTTTGCCAAAAGATCAGAAAAAAATGAAATAAAGACCCGCCATATCTATGAAATGTGGAAGAAAGAAAAATGTTCTATTCTAGAGCACAACATAGTTAGAATTAAGGTAACTATTCATTATGAAGAAATTGTGATAATTTATTTGAACTGTTAGGACAACTTCAGTACCAAACCAAGTACAGGTATTATCTGACGAGTAGGATTAAGTATAATATGTGACTCTTATGATGACTCTGAGGTAATCGAAATTGACAGTTGCTATGGACTGAACTGTGTCCCCTCCACAAATTCATATGTTGAAGTCCTAACCCCCACTGTGATGTTATTTGGAGGTAGATCCTTTGAGAGATAATTGGGTCATGAGGTCATGAGGGCTGGGTCCTCATGATGGATGAGATTAGTGCCCTTATAAGAGGAGTCACTGGGGTATCTTCGTTGTCTTATTCTCTCCACCATGTGAGGACATAGTGAGAAGGTTGCCATCTGCAAGGCAGTAAGAGAATTCTCCCCAGAAACTGACTATGTTGGCACCTTGATCTTGGACTTCTGGCCTCAAGAACTATGAGAAAATATATGTCTGTTGTTTAAGCCACCCAGTCTGTGGAATTTTGTTATGTCAGCTTGAGATGACATAGACAAGAGAATACTGATTGAGCCCTATGTAAAGACCCTATAAAGCTAACTCCTGAGCACCCACTTTTTCATCCTCTGGCACTGTAATACTTTAATAAGCTTTGCTACTTGAAGAATTAATTTAACTCTTTCCCAGTCTTTTCAACGTAACCAGCACCTTCCCTTGCCCGGTACCTCCTCACCCCTGAAGCCACATCACAGAAAGCATATTACAGCTGAATACAGAGATGCTGATCTCAGGTACACCCAGGAGCATCCTTCCACCACACTGCCTGTTATTCTGATTCTTCTTAATCTGATGCTCCAACTTCTGATTCGTGCCAAGGCACGTGCCATATTATTTAATTAGACCCATTTTCTAGATGCTCTTTGTTTTCTGTAGTTGTTTGCTTTGGCATATAGACTCCCTGCTCCACTAGGTTTTGTATGTTCTGCTGCCCACCATCAGAAGCAGTTCTCCAGCCAACCTTGCCCAGCAAATCCTTCATTATCTGGGCAAGCTTCTTCCCTCTCCCCTTCCCTGTGTGGTGAAAAGAGCCTAATGCAGGCAGATTCATATAATTCAAACACATTTTGTTTCCTGCTCCTCTTCCTTTGTATGAATACAAATTTAAAATGAGAGAACTGAGGATTATTTAGTGAGTAAAGCAATAAGTAAATTACAGCCAATCGGGATGAATAAACAGATTCATTCCTTCAGTATTGGGAGACTTTTCTTCCAGGCAATATCTGGTTCCCATTCCACATCCTCCTTGCAATCTCATGGCTCTCTCTGAAAAGTCAGAGGAGGGAATAGTTTCATCTCTAATGAAATGATTTTTCTCTGCATTTGCGACATCATCTGGTTTCACCTTATTCCATGTATTGAGTAAATATGAAATTTTGTTTCAACTGTCATATCTGCTTTGTTTGTTTTTTGTTTACCCAAATAAGAAAAAGTCTGAAATTTTTAGCAACTTTGCCTCATGATTTATTTTAGTTTAACATCACCCTGGGGAATTAAAAATTAAGGGAAAACTCATGTTTCAAAAGTTATTTCTTTAGAAGGTGCTTAAAAATAGTCTTGATCTACATACATAGGTGCTGAACTACTGCTAAAGACAATAAAAATTGCATTGCAAATTTCAACACTTAACCAAATTCAACCACAATAAAAAGGTGATTTTTATTGCTCTTAAATGAATTTTAAATCGTTACTAATAAGTCCAAAGATAGAAGCAATAATTCCTGTTCAGCTCCAGAACACAAATTTCATGCTTAAAATAGTATAATGACAGTAGCATTGAATAAGCAGAAAGTGACATTTTTGAAATGAAATATCTGAGCACAAAGGTAATGCATGGCTTTCAGTCATGCCCAGATGATCTGCCTTTCAGAGTTAATTTTGGAAATCTGCCATGTCCCTTGTCAAGCTATCCTTCTGAAATAATATTTTCCTTATTAAAAAAAAAAGTGTACTATAAAACCAGGCTTTGGTGTCTGTGAATATTCTTGAACCAAGAAGTGAAAAAAGAGACAACATCACAGGTGGGTATTTCCCCTGATGGAAAGTCTCTTTGGTCACAGACTCCCAGAATTTGAAGGACTCTTAGAGATTATCCAACCCAAACTCCATATATCACTGATGAAGAAATATAAATGCCTTATCAACTACTTTAAAAAAACCTCATAATGTCAATTCAATCTTTTATAACTTTTAAAACAAAGGAAAGAAATAAGGGGGGAAAGCTCTGTAATTCATTATTTTGTATATGGCATAAAGTATCATTTTAAAAGGTCTTCTCACCCATGCTTATAGTGGTATTATCGCATGGCCTGGTTATAGAGGTATACTTAAAGAGCTCTGGTTATAGAGATGTATTTAAATATGTAATTCAAACTGGGAAATTAGAGTCCAGTGAACAGGAGTAACGGCCACACTCTGTGATACTGAACTGGCTGATTCTAGAAAGTGAGAGGCACATTTCCCACTTTCAGCAGAATTGTGCTCACAATAGCTCTCTTTTCACAACTCACAATTCCAGAGGTTTGAGCAATATTTTTATTTTCAGTCACAAGCCCCATAATGCCACCCACAAAATTGTTCTTTTCTTATTTTATTTTAGTTTTTAAATTAAGGTGTCTGTAAAGGGATGGGAGTTACAGATACCCTTGGTCTGCTTACAGTGGGACCAAGAAAGTGTGATAATGTGCAAAAAGGATCAGATTTGGAATTGTAGTATCCGTGCTGTAATACCATCCTGGATCTGCTAGCAATGAAAACACAGAATTCAGATCAAAGTGTGGATGGAAACAGTGTAAGACATGGGACTGGATCAACACTATGGTCTTAAAGTTGAGTGGGAATGAAAAAGCCTTAGCTTAAATTAGATACAGGGCATTTCTTATGAACAAGAAAAGGTGACTCAAAGGACAGATTTAAGCACTCAGAGAGCAAAACTAAGAACCACAGAGAACCAAAACTGGGGGAAGCTGGGCCCTAATCAATAAATTCTGCTCCCGAATAGGGAGAACTGGGCACATGTGCACAACTGGATTTCCGAATTGGTATAAACCAGTGACTTCTACGTGACTCCCCTCTCTCAAGCTCCTACTTTTTTTTTCCTTGCGGTACGCGGGCCTCTCACTGTTGTGGCCTCTCCCGTTGCGGAGCACAGGCTCCGGACGCGCAGGCTCAGCGGCCATGGCTCACGGGCCCAGCCACTCCGTGGCATGTGGGATCTTCCCGAACTGGGGCACGAACCCGTGTCCCCTGCATCGGCAGGCGGACTCTCAACCACTGCACCACCAGGGAAGCCCGCTCCTACTTTTTTGAACAAGACTGTACCCTGCAGTTTTCCTGCTCCTGACCTGCCAGTCTATGTCAGGTTTTGTAGGGCAGATAAATTGTACTTTTAGTTCAAAGACCTTTGCATATGAGGAATTTCACTCAACATGCCACATGGGCATGATTTAGATGATGAAATCCTGGATTTCAAGCTGATGGTGTAATGCAATGAAACTTTTGGGCAATATTTGCCTACTGGAAATATTGGGACTTGAAGGCAAGTTGTGATAGACAGTCTTCCAAGGGAGCCACCCTTAATTCCGTCCTTCCTTCCTTGTGTGTTTTCCACCTTTCAATAGGTGGTCTATGTCCCTTTCCTCAAATCAGGGCAGGCCTTGTGACTTACCTTGACCAACAGAATGTGGCGGAAGTGATATTCTGAGTCTTGAATTTAAGAGAACCGACAGCTTTCACTTCCTCTATCTGAAAAGCCAATTGCCATGTAAGACCTCTTAGACCAAAAAGCTATGAAGAAACTCAACCTAGTTTTGCAAAGAGGCCACACGGAGGAGAAAGACAGCCCAGGAATGTGAGTAAAGCCTTGTTGGACCTTCTAACCCATCCCGCCTGCCAGCTGAATACAGCCAAATGAGAGACGCCCAACCAATGACACATAGAGTAGAAGAACTACCTATACAAGCCAACTCAACTCACCAAACAATAAGTAATAAATTGTTACTGCTTTAAGCCATAGCATTTTGGGTCAGTTTATTGCATAGCATAGATAACTAAAAAAAAAATCCTAAAATTAATTTCCTGTTTTATGTAGCTATCTCATAGAAAATGCTATTGTTATTTTCACAGAACTAGGGTACAGTGTGCACCCTGAGGAAACAGAAAGCATCCTACCAGAATAGGGAAATTAAAGAAGTAAGCTTGCCTTCTGAGTATTACAAAATCACCACAGGATGATTCAGAGAAGAGATATAAAAAGAGATTACATACTTTCTGGTCAAAAAGACTGGATTGAAATCAGAGGGAAGGTATTAACATATGTAAAGGAAGAACAAACGGGATCTTTTTAGCCACAAGGATTATAAAACCAGGAAACTCACAGAGCAAAAGACGGTGGACACTCACAGCAATGCCCAGGGGATCTGGTCCTCTGTTATATCCCTGTGTGGGGATGCCCCGAGCACGCTGATAGAAACTAAAGCTTTGACCTATATGATTCTTACGAGTCATTCCTTCTCTAACTTCAGTTTCATCAAGAAACTTTTTAGTAAGAGTGATTTCCAAAATATTACGCATATATTTCACATTAGAAACCAGCAAGGTGGAATTCTGGTTTCATACACTGCTATGGTCTGAATGTTTGTGTCCTCCCCACCCCCAAATTCATATAATGGAATCTTAACATTCAATGTCATGGTGTTAGAAGGTGGGCCTTTGGGAGGTAATTAGTTCATGAGTGTGGAGCCCTCATGAAGGAGAATAATGGCCCTATGAAAGAGACCCTACAGAGCTCCCCAGCCCCTTCTGCTATGTGAGGACATTGAAGAGGTCAGCAGTCTGCCGCCTGGAACCTGACCAGAACATGACCATGCTGGCACCCTGGTCAGGTACTTCCAGCCTCCAGAACTGTGAAAAAATCATTTCTGTTGTTTATAGGTCTGTGGTGTTTTGTTATAGCAGCCTAAAGAGAGACATGCACCCATCTCTTGAGCTTGGCTACTTTGACATCTTGGTTATTCTAGACATCTAAGGATGGAGTTTCTGAGTTTATAGATTAAAAGACAATACTTTACCAGGGAAAATTCACCACAATAACACCATTGCATGGGAATCTGTCCAGACAGGCAGCCAGCATTCCTAAAGAGACATGACTCTATTTATAAAGTTGATCACAAATATCCAATTTGATATTTCCATCCCAGGGAAATAATCTTGTTTCCCAGTCTCCCCCTGCTCTAGTCATGGGATGCCCTTTAGACATAGCCCACTTGGAAAGAACAGAGAGTGGCTGTATTGCGGGCCTTTCCTTGGCTACACTACTGCAGCCTCTCAGACTCCACCTGCCATTCCAAACTTTACACAAGTTGAGAAAAAAATAGAGAAAAGAACTGGAGGAAACGTATCCATCAGGGAGAAAGACCATCCTGCAGGGATGATCTCTGTCAGACAGGATGCTAAACTATTAGATTCCACAACTGACAAAAACTCTTTTCTTGATAAAACAGTAGTTGGGCTCTTGAACCTTCCTCTAGGCCTATTTATGCACTTCCCTGTATAACCCACTATTTGTAATAATCCTGCCAAAGCCAGTTTACCCAGAAACCCCCACCCTCAATATCTGATCACCCTTGATATCTGATGGGGTTCCACATCCTCTACCGTACTCCCAGTGATGTCTGACCATCCTGGCCTGTCTTCAGCAAGAATCCTCTTAGGTCAGTTTAGCCAGAAATCCCCCCTTACCCTTGTGTTTCCTTTTAGTAATTTTCCATCCGATGACTCCCACCCTGCTTCCTAGCTCTAATAATTCCCACTTGCCCCGTAACGTATTTGGAATTGACCTCAGTTCTATACTGAGGTCTCTTTTCCCCTATTGCAATAGTCCTAAATAAAATCTAGTTTTACCATTTACTGTCCAGCTCTGGCTTTTGTTTGACATCCCTGAGTTATACATGGCTGGTTTCTTCCTAGTACTCAGATCTCAGCAAAAAAAAAAAAAAAAAATTCACTTCTTCAGAGAAGTCTTCCATGACCATCCAATCAGTACTTAATCACACTGGATATTTCTCTTGTTTGTTTCTCAGTTGGTTTATTATGTAAGCATAATGACGTAAATTTTTCAACGCTCTTTCTCATACATTCCTTCAGATATTCATCCTTCTTCCCTCCATTTTCAATGTGTTTTAATGAAAGTTGATCTCCTTAGAGTGTTTAGGTGTACTTAATCTTAAAGACTAGTCTTATTTTAAAAACAACCTAAATAAAACTCTATGTCTACATTACTACAGGTTCCCCAAACCAAAAACTCTCTTGGTTTTATCTATGCATACCAATCACCTCCACATAGTGGCCAATCAAATGATACTTAGGAAGGCCAAGTCAGAGAAAGTAATACATATATTTAAAACTTAGGCATAGCTGAGTTATTAAACCACTGGTTATAACTCTTTATCCCTTTGCTCAAATATTTTGAAGCCAGAGAGAAAGGAAGAGAAAGGAAGTAAGCAAATAAGTTAATTTCCTGAGTCCTGAACGAAAAAATGTGATAACAAAAAAGTAGCCATGGAAAATGCGTGATGCTGAGAACCCAATAGAAGCTCAGTTAATTTAGATTCAACCCAGTAGGATACAATGTTAAAGAAAACTAAGTTGGGAGAAAAATCTGATGAACGGTTGGAACATTTTCCCCTGCCCGTTGGGCAGTCAACTTTGTGGAAGCCAAATCCCTGCAGTTCCATAGATACAGTTTACTGAGGATTATCCTTTGTAAATCTGTTCTGGTTGAGATAGGAAGATAGAAATGTTTGTGATCTTCTAAAGTATCTGAGATCACAGAGGAAGCAGCATGAAATTACAGAACAATAAAACATTTCATTCAAGTTCACTGAAGTTGTGTTGATGTGTTCTAACATCTGTAATGAAAATATAGGAGGAAGAGGAAGAAGAAGGGGGGGTAGGAAGAGGAGGAAAAAGAGAAGAAGAAGGAGGAGAATAAGAATAGTTACCCTGTATCAAATGCATTTTTTGGTATCAGGCAACGTGTTTTGGGGAGACTATTTTATTTAAAACCTACAACATCCCTAGGAGGTAAATGCTATTATAAACCCTGTTTTACGGGCACTGAGATTACATTATAGAGAAATTAAATTATTTGCCCAAGTGGTAGAAACTGGCTTTGAACCCAGGTGATCTGACTCTAGTTGCCATACAGTCAAAGAATAATTTGCCTTTATAGATGATGATGCATTTTTGTTTTACAAATATATAGTTAAGGGGGTTTTAAACATTTTTTAAAAAACGGTACCAATACTCTTTCATGAATCCGATTAGCCTGAACTCCAATTCCAATTTAGTAGTTGTATAACCTTGGGAAAGTCAACTCTAACCTTTGAAAGCCTTGTTGAACTCAACTGTTAAGTGACTGTAATGCATGTTTGCAGGATGTTGTGAGGGTTTAAAAAGACACTGACCTGAAGTGTTTGGCATACTGCCTGGGCCATAGGAAGGGCTTAAAAAGTAAAGCCAATATCATTATCAATTATTATCAGTATTCATTAAAAATCTCTCTACATTGGAAGATATGTAATGAGAGCGTACGCTTTCACGCATACTTCACATTTATTTAGCACTGAGCTATCAAAATGAATGGTGCCAGTGCCCGCGAGCCTACCAGTTCTGGGAAACTGTAAAATGAGTGATTGCCTAAATAAATATAGATTTTATGTTCATTGAACTATGAGATCAATATTTCAGTTTCCTTTGGTATTAGGGTTATATCTTATGTATAGCCACATAATAAAAGTGAATTTATTTTGGAAGATGTAATCCTTCCTTTAGAGATATATAGGCTTTGGAATTTTCTGGGCATTATCATTTCGGTGTTGGCACTCTTAGCTTCTTTTCATCTTAACTTTTTTAAAGATGTTTTTTCTTGAGTGAGTTTTAATTTAAAAATGCAATTAAACTCAAAGCAAAAGAGAAAATGTAGGATGGAAGTCACAGCACGTGTGTGGCAATGCAGAAAATTCAACAGATTAACACTTTTTATTCAAACTCTCCTTTTTCCAAACCACAGATATACCCTTTAGGTTTTGCAAAATGACATTAGGAGCTGTTTTCTGTGCTTCGAATTCAAGAAGAGTGTGACTGGATTCTAAAAAAAGATAAAGAATATTTCTAAAAGATGAGGTGGCTCATCTCAAGAACATCCTATTGTTTCATGCTCTATGCATGTAATGAGCATGTAGATT
The DNA here is from genome assembly GCF_003031525.2 of Neophocaena asiaeorientalis asiaeorientalis. Taxonomy (NCBI): domain Eukaryota; kingdom Metazoa; phylum Chordata; class Mammalia; order Artiodactyla; family Phocoenidae; genus Neophocaena; species Neophocaena asiaeorientalis. Next base: position 6,051,974 of record NW_020172738.1, read on the forward strand.
GCATAATATTTATGTCATTGAGTTTGGGATATTATAGATATTCCATTATCCCTGTGTAGTCTACCCTCCATTTTTGCAGACTGGGATTGGAAAAGGGAAAGGATTTCTTCTTGTTTTTGCACAATTTTTATTTAACCCTGATGACCCTATACTTCTTCTTTAGCACGTCCTTTGTACAAGTTCCATATTTACCTTTCTATAAATTCAAATGGGGAAAATGGTTCTATTTGGGACCAGATGGTATGACCCATGCCAGAAGTTCACTGACCAGGAGGAACAGATACTGGTCATTTTTGGTTCTGAATTCTTAAGGATCACTGAAAACACAGCACAGACTGAAGCAGCATTGGACAATGGGAGAGCATAAACATTGACTTTTGGACCTGAGGCCTCAGAAATCAGCTTTGCTCTCTTATTTCTCCTATTATTTGGCAATTCTGTTCAATCCACAGTAATTTCAGAGCTGGGGTTCCAAACAGGCAGGCCAACAGTGGGCCATGGGAAGCAGCATCCCAGAGGAGACTTTAGCCTTCCTCATCTTGGATAAATTCATGGGCTATATGTGAACCTAGCCTTTTATTACTCAGTATGACGACTGCAGTTTCAGTTTTAGATTTAGGTTTGTTATCTTTTCTTTACAATAAAGTTATCAGGTTGACATGAATTCTGAACCTAAAATGTAAGAAAAGAGAGACATTATGGTTTGCCCAGTCTGTACTGTTCTCAGATTATTGTCCTCAGATTATTCCCTGTGAGTCTTTTTTCTATCTCCAAGTCACACCTTAAACATCTAACTTATTTATCAGCTTGGATTTTTTTTTTTTTTTTTTTTTTTTTTTGCGGTACGCGGGCCTCTCACTGTTGTGGCCTCTCCCGTTGCGGAGCACAGGCTCCGGACACACAAGCTCAGTGGCCGTGGCTCACGGGCCCAGCTGCTCCACGGCACGTGGGATCCTCCCGGACCGGGGCACGAACCCACGTCCCCTGCATCGGCAGGTGGACTCCCAACAACTGCGCCACCAGGGAAGCCCATCAGCTTGGATTTTAATCTACAAATTAAACTTCCACTCACAGTTGCTTTGCACAATAATAATGGGAATCTAAAGAAATGCTCTAATCTTAGTCTCAAAGTGTACTTTCAAACTCAAATTTGAATTTCTATGTGTGTGTGTACACATATACCCCTATGTACGTGTGTATACATGCACATACATATGTGTATGTATACATGTATATGCGTGTATACATATATACACGCATATACGTGTATAAAACATATGTAGCATATATACATTTATGAGTCTATCTATCTAGCTATTCCCTGTACACCCAGAAATGCCCTGCTTTGTGATAATGAAAATGCTTGATCAGATCCTTTACATATACGGTTGTAATTACTGTAATCAATTAGCTCTGAACATGTCATGAACTCATTCCCCAACCCCTGCTCAAAACCTGGCAATGATGACCCATAATCATTACAATAAATAAGACCTTCCACCACGTGGCTCAAATCTCTTGCTCCAGCCATAGCTTACAGTGCTTGCCCCTTTGAGAACTCGCTGCAGCCACAATGATTCAGTGATTCAGACCAAGACAACGATTCCCCGCCAAGGACTCACTACCCCCAGAATGCCCTTCCTCGAACCTTCTCCAACCCTCGCCATCCCCTACTTCAAGTTTAAGTCTTCGTTTAATTTTCACTCAGGGACCTCTTTCCAGGAAATTCAATCTAAAAATAATCTCCCCTGGAACCCTCCTCTTTTTTGTGTCCTCATTTCTAGGTGCACGTCTACTGATTGTTTAATATCCTCCTTTTCCCCTAGATAGGAAATCATGTTTGTTTTCCTCACCTCTGAAGCCCCAGCTCCCAGCACAGTGCCTGTTTTAGAAGAGAATTAAAATTTCTGCAAAGTCACAAAGAAAAAGATGTAAACTTTCATAGTGCTCATTCATTCTAAATACTTTTTATTCATTTCACTTCAAAGATATTTTGCAATGAAGTAGATAAGCGGGTAGACCTTGTCTCAACATCAGACATCTTATCTCTGATCCATGTAGAAAGAACTAATCGTAGTATGAGAAGCAGCAAAAGCAGTCTCAATTAAAACAGGAGAAAAATGTGGTCCAAGTTTCTCCAAGCTAAGATGGTAGTTTAGGTAGAGATAAGACAACTACAAAAGAGCTCGGAGCCGGGGGGTGTGCAAGAGGGGAGATTACATGAGGAGAAGTCAACCTTGAGCAAGGTTTGGGGTGGTGTCCTGGGTCACTCAGCAGGTACAAACTGTATAGAACAAACACACAGGGTAACTGGGAACAGTGCTGCTTCTTCCATTTCCTGGACTCTGAACGCTCTCAAGTAAATTTGCTCCTACAATGCTATTCAAATAGCACAAAGACCCAAACAGGGAGGACACACTGTTCTCAGCCAATAGGAATGTCGGTGTTACCTTGGAGATAAGGATTCTTTGCAATCAAACCCATGTCCTAAAAACCTCTGACAATCACCCTAAAGTACACAGCACTGAGAGCAGAGAATAAGAGCTTTCCAGTGGGTATGCCGGCACGCTGCTTAAAACAATAACCAAAATTCCAGAGTCACGGATATAGCTGAGACGTTGGACACATATGGTAAATGCCCTTAGAATGAGCAGGAAGCCACATGCCCTGGATCTCTCAAAATTTTCCTATGTATTTCTGTGAACAGATTCAAAGGATAAGAATGGTTTTCCTCCTTTATGTATCATTTGTCACACACCCACACAAAGCCATAGCAGAAACTGTTCTTCGCCCCCCACCCCGTGAATTTACCATTTAAAGGGGAAACAAAACACATATAATTTCTAAGGATTTACCAGCAAGTGAGACTCACAGCTGACAAAACAAGTAGGAAAAGCACCCGAAATCCAAATTGCTGCTCCCACTCTTTCCTGCCCCACCCTGTCTTCCAGGTCTTGCAGATTTCTGGTGAGTTTTTCATAACCCTCTAATCTTTTCACTAAGGTCCAGTTAGGTCCAGAACATTTCAATGACAGGAAGCCAGACTTTAATTCTGTCTTTTGCATGGTACGTTCACTGCCATGAATTTGGTGAAAGCCTGATCCAGACACAGAGCTGAATTAAAGGAAACAGATGAAAAGATGTGGTCCCTCAGTCCAGGACCCAGATGACTGGGGTCAGCAGATGATGTAATATTTCTAAATAACATAATGCATGCAACAATAGAACGATGTATGCAGGCTACTAAAAGAGAAATATTGTTTAACTGTAAAGCAATTATACTCCAATAAAGATGTTAGGGCTTCCCTGGTGGTGCAGTGGTTGAGAGTCCACCTGCCGAGGCAGGGGACATGGGTTCGTGCCCCGGTCCGGGAAGATCCCACATGCCGCGGAGCAGCTAGGCCCATGAGCCGTGGCTGCTGAGCCTGCGCGTCTGGAGCTTGTGCTCCACAACAGGAGAGGCCACAGCAGTGAGAGGCCCGTGTACCGCAGAAAAAAAAAAAAAAATTTTTTTTGTAATACTGCTTACCACTAAAAAATATATATATAATGATCTTTATATTTCAGCTGTCTAGGTGAATTTTTACTGAGCTCTAGCTAACACCCTCTCCCTCACCCATGACAGCACTATCACAGTAAAACACAGTTGCCTCTGTGCTTGCCTGTGTCTGCCCCGGAATGTTCACTCCACGGGAGCCCGGACTGCCTTCATCGCCTTACATACCCAGCGTCTAGCCCAGGCCCTGGGACATAGCAGGAGCTTTAAGATATGTGTTGAATGACTGACTGTAATGATTCAAAACTGGAGATGTTGTGGAGTGCTTACTCACTGTGTTTCGTAATGCCGTACATTAACCGACGCTTGTCTATCTTTCCACCTTCTTTTCTTACCCGTGTCCTTCTTGCTCACCCTGCTCCGGCCACAGTGGCCTCCTTCCTATTCCTAATTGCCAAGCACCTTCCGATCTTAGGACCTTTGTGCTCGCTCTTCCCGCTGTCTGGACTGTTCTTCCTCCAGATATCTGCAAGGTTTGCTCCATCACTTCATTTCAATTCTTCTCAAAGGGTTTTCTCTGACCTTCTTATTTATTTATTTATTTATTTATTACTATTTTTTTATTGGAGGAATGATTTTTATTGGCATATAGTTGATTTACAATGTTGTGTTAGTTTCTGCTGTACAACAAAGTGAATCAGCTATACATATACACATATCCATTCT
>NW_020172738.1:6057066-6118869 GCF_003031525.2 Neophocaena asiaeorientalis asiaeorientalis
GAAAAAAAAAAAAAAAAAAAAAGATGTTAAAAATTTTTTTTGTAATACTGCTTACCACTAAAAAATATATATATAATGATCTTTATATTTCAGCTGTCTAGGTGAATTTTTACTGAGCTCTAGCTAACACCCTCTCCCTCACCCATGACAGCACTATCACAGTAAAACACAGTTGCCTCTGTGCTTGCCTGTGTCTGCCCCGGAATGTTCACTCCACGGGAGCCCGGACTGCCTTCATCGCCTTACATACCCAGCGTCTAGCCCAGGCCCTGGGACATAGCAGGAGCTTTAAGATATGTGTTGAATGACTGACTGTAATGATTCAAAACTGGAGATGTTGTGGAGTGCTTACTCACTGTGTTTCGTAATGCCGTACATTAACCGACGCTTGTCTATCTTTCCACCTTCTTTTCTTACCCGTGTCCTTCTTGCTCACCCTGCTCCGGCCACAGTGGCCTCCTTCCTATTCCTAATTGCCAAGCACCTTCCGATCTTAGGACCTTTGTGCTCGCTCTTCCCGCTGTCTGGACTGTTCTTCCTCCAGATATCTGCAAGGTTTGCTCCATCACTTCATTTCAATTCTTCTCAAAGGGTTTTCTCTGACCTTCTTATTTATTTATTTATTTATTTATTACTATTTTTTTATTGGAGGAATGATTTTTATTGGCATATAGTTGATTTACAATGTTGTGTTAGTTTCTGCTGTACAACAAAGTGAATCAGCTATACATATACACATATCCATTCTGTTAGATTCTATTCCCATTTAGGTCATTACAGGGTATTGAGTAGAGGTCTCTGTGCCATACAATTGGTCCTTATTGGTTATCTATTCTGTATATCTGAAAGAGTCATCCCCCGCCTCTTCACCCCCCTCACCACTGCTCACTTTCTTTATATCTTCATAGTGATGATATAACTATATCACTATATAGTGATATAACTATATAACTACATAGTGATTTCGGATACTTATCATTAACTACCATCATATTATTTATTTATGTCTACTTGGCTTATTGTCTGCCTCCCCACCCTGAAACATAAACTTCATGATGGCAGGGACTGTTTGTAGGCACTGCTATATCCTCCAGGCCTGCAGAACTGCTTGTCATCTACTAGGTGCACAGGAAATATTTGTTGAATTGGTAAGTCATGAGAAGCTACAAAACACTTGGGAAGGTACTTCTTTTGTAGCCTGCATCTCTCTCTGCCATCTCAAACTTCTACAGCACATCTGTTCATAGAAGCTGAGCTGAAATGTGTAGACAGTTTGAAAAATAATAAAAAATAGAAAGGATATTAGAAGGGATCAAACAAAAATCAACATGGATGATAATCGTTTTTCCTGGCCCTTTCTCCACAAAATCCCCTAGAGTTTTGCTGAGCTGAGTTACACACGGAAAATTCTGAACACATCACAAGTCTCCTTCCAGTCCCTGCTTGCAAGAGCTTCTGTTCCAATTGAACAATTACACCCTCTAAAAATATGCCCAATCATCTGGCTATGAATGTAATATTTTATTGGTAGGAAAGATACCACTTAATTACCCAGATCCTATCCAAATTTTGCTACGATTATGGCCTTTTGAAAGGAACCAGGCAGTTTTGGTGGGCAATTCAGCATCCTGTATCGAAAACCTTGGAAAGTGCATTTGCTGGAAGACTGCCCTTGTAGATATGGATCCCAAGGAAATATCCAGGCATATATGAAAAGATACATACAAGAATCTATATGTAACACAGTGCTGTCTCTGTCATAATAAGCTGGAAACAACATACATATCCGACACAGCAGTGTGCCCCTAAATTATGAGATGTCACTGCTACATAATGCAGTACTCTGCAAATATAAAAATAATGTGATAATACGTCTGTTGACATAGAAGGATGGTCATGTTTACAAAATTATATTTTTGTATATATTGTATACTGTATATTTATTTTTCTTTGACTTGGGGGAGTATGGCTGTACATATATACATATGGAAAAACATGTACATATACATATGTTTTTCCATATGTATATATTCATATCATAATCAGGTTTCACTTTTAAAATAATTATACTATCATAAAATTGGGGAGGAGAATTCTTTTTAAGTGTACCCTTTCAATTTATATCATGCATTTACAACAGGGCAACATCTTCCTCAAGGAGATAAACACTGGTTCTTGGGGCAGGAGCAAAATATCTTACTCTTTTCATGTATAAAGCACAGATATACATACAGCACATCAACATATATAGAGTGTATCAGTGGTATTAAAATGTCATGGGATGGTGGTTGGTGAGGAAGAATATATCTAGGAAGACTCTTTATAGAGGTCATAATGAGAAAATGGTTGAGAAACCCCAATTCTTTCCTATCCAAAATTTTTAATCATACGTTTATGTATCTTTTCAGAAATATTAAAATCCCTTCCATTATTTTGCACATAATTATTCCTCCTTACTTCCAGTAAGTGCAAATTTAAATCCAATCATAGTCACTGAGGAAAGGGCCCTACATCAATTCATGAGGAGTTTCTGAAAAGAAGTAAAGGAATGAGGTTACTAGATCACTAATGGCAAATGGCAAAGAGCTTCAGCTTAGGAGAGTTAACTACAATACAGCCAGCCACTTTAGGAGTCCCGAAAGTGATCATTAGAAATGTTTCTGCTTTTTCTAATTGAGGTCAGACAATGGGAAGCTTTCACTAATCCCTAGACATAGTGCCTTTTTTTTTTTTTTTTTTGCATTTGTACAATGTCTTCATTTAAGACCTTCCTTAAAAGCATCCTCTCAGTAATAAATGAGGGCTGGCAAGACTTTTCTCTACTGACACTCATAATTCAGAAAGTCAGGATTATGATTAGAGAATACAAGGCCCAAATCAGTCCCCAGAGAAAGAGCAGCTGAAATTAGAATTATCACCAGAGTTTCTTCCCAGGAACAATTTGGAATCCATCCAAAGGACAGAAGGGGATGATGCTACAACATAAACAATGCGGGGGGTGGGGTGGGGAAAGACAGCCTCGACCTCCCAATATAATAAAAAACAATTTCTCCAGCTGTCATAGAACAACCTCAAAGTGTGATTCAAATTCCAGTTACAAAAACCAAACAAGCGGGAGCTTTCCAGTAACATGTCACAAAGAGGTCTTGGTCAGAAGCTGAGTGGTGTCACAGTGCTAAGAAAACACTTTCATTAACCTTATGCATTCCCAGGAATCAGTAAAGAAGGGCTCTATCTGGGAAGGCTTCCCACATTCATGGACATCACTCATAAATTTCAAGCAAACTTGTAGTAGGGAGAGTCATGGCAGACCCAAAGATGCCTATGTCCTAAAATCTGGAAATGATGAATTAATGACCCTACACAACAAAGGGGACTTTGCAGATATGATTAAGGGTAAGGACTCTGAGATGAAGAGATTAGCCAGTAAGTGCATCTAATCTCATGAACCTTTAAAACAGCGGGGCTGTCCCCTGGCTGTGGTCAGAGGAAGCAATGTGATGACAGAAGCTGGTCAGAGAGATGTGTCACAAGCACTCAACCAGCTATTACTTGCTTTGGAGATGGAGGAAGGGGATCATAAACCAAGGACTTTATGTGACCTCTAGAAACTGGAAAAGTCAAGGAAAGGAATAACTCCTTACAGCCTACAGAAAGGAATGCAGCCCTACTAACACCTTGATTTTAGCCCAGTGAGGCTCATGTCAGGCTGAATTATCAGATTCATTCAACAATTCATGTTGTTTCAACCACTAGGTCTGTGGTATTTTGTTATAGCAGCAATAGGAAACTAATAGGAAACTAATATGAAGCCAAGGGTGGAAATCTCAAATCCTAATTTTATTATCAAGATCACTAGTTCTTAATTAGAATCCAAAATACCCTGAATGTTGGTGGAGAAAAGTTAGTCCTCCCTCCACTGTCAGATCATCCCCTTGGAGAATCACACACCATCTAACGAGTCAGCACCAAAAACAGTACAAAAGGCAAGAAAACCAGGGTAAGGAAGTAATATAAACTATGACCTTTGTTCGTTTTCCCCTGGATCTTTTCAATCAGTATGTTAATATATTAGGCAACATTATTCTACCATATTTGCTCAACTGTGGCTTTGTTATAAAAATAAAGGCCCTTCAAACAAGGTAATTCCACCTAATCTTAAAATAACTGAACAAATTATAGACCGGGCCAATCAGCCTAGCCTATTCTACTTGGCCCTTTTTGTATTCACCCAACAACTTAAATATGATAAATGGATGACAGGGGGAAAAAAGGAGATACTTTACTGTATGACAGTACTTTACTGTATGACAGTAAACCTCATTAATACAGCCTGTTAATGGGAAGGCATGCTACAGGAGAACTTGGTCATGAAATGTAACAGAGATAGTAAACAATTCATCAAAATTTATTCTTCCCCTCCCATAGCATAGAGAGGTCCCTAGGAAGGAGCTGACCAAACAGAGGCTACATGCTGTATTGTGCCCAGGTAGAGGCATGCGACAATTCTGATTAAAGGGATGGGATCAACGGAAGTGATGGGTGTCTCTTCAAGTCCAAGGTGATTAAGAATCCATCTCTTTCTCCTCCACCCAGCTGGACACTGGTGACTGAGGAGTCCCACAAACAGGAGAGCCATACATTGAAGAAGTTTGGTTGTCTGAATTACCATATGTGGGGAGGCCACACCCAACCATAAACACCCACATTTGGACTGTTACATGAGCAAGAACAAAATTTCTATTTTGTTAAGCCACTAAAATTTAGTTTGCAGCCTCTGCTATTAGCCTCTGTAATGCGTTTGACATGCAACAAAAGTATATGTAATACCTAATTATTAAAGCAAATGTACAGGATTATTATTTCAGAAAGAGAAAAAGGTTTTGTTTGTTTAAGAGACTGTTCTTCAAAAGAGAATGTTCATTTTTTTAAAAGCTAGATCTCCAGTATTATAACATTTTACATTCATCCTTATGAATAAATGTAACAAATCTGTAGATGTTCTAGCTCATGAGGATCCATCAGTGAAAAGATCCCTGCCCTCAGAGAGTTTTTATACTAATAACACTCAGACAATAAATAACCATAATAAGTAAATTATATCGTATGTTAGAAGGTAATAACTGCTGATAGAAACCAAGAGCAGGGTATGGATCGTTGGGTTGTGGCATCAGGATTTGTGTGATTGTGTGTGTGGAGGGGTACATACTTAACTAATATTTAGATGTTCCCTACCTAGGGTGAGCAGAAATGGAGGGAGAGAGGAACATCCCCAAACAAGCTTTTCCATCTGTATCCCTCACCAGCTGGCAGGGTGACTCTAGAATCTCTAGGGCTCCTGTTGTACTCACATCAGCTCTGTATGATTTTGCCTGTTGTTATTATTAGGCAGAGAAGAAAAGGGGACTAATCAGGTTCAGGATGGTTTGTATGGAAGTGGTCCTCTGAGGATAGGATGCAGGCATACTTCCATGTCCTCAGAAAATCCTACTGTGGCATCCGTTGGCATATGTGCCAGAACTATTAGTTATACCATTTACCACTGATAACTAGATGGATGGACCTTAAATCTGGAGGTTCTGGTGACCCCTAAAGATCAAAGAGGTTATTATTAACCTAAGACTGTGACTAAAAGATCTTAACAGCAAAGAATCTTTGGTTCTAAGGGCAATACTAAAAAGATCAGGCCCAGGAAAGGGAAAGGAAGGTCGTTCACCGATCGGCCCAAATTTGACCCGACCTTGTTCTAGGTGTAATTTGAAAAAGAGAAGGAATGGGAAATAAAATAAAAACCCAACTCAGGTGCATGAAATGTATTTTTAAAACATAAGAAAGAAAATGCTTCTCTTTCCCCTCCCACCCTAGCCTATATTTATTTTGTCTGCTCACACCTCCTTCTGAATGCCTGGTCAAAACATAAATCCTTCTGGAATAAAGCTTGCAAATGATTATTTCAGGCTACAAATGATCCCCTAAAAGCAATTCCAAAATCACTAACATATTTTCCATAGAAAATAAGTAAAGACAAAAAAATTGGGAAGGAAAACTGGAAAATGCTTGCAGTTTCCATAAGCTGCTATAATACTGCAGTTAGCAAACTGTGATTATTTCACAAATGGTGCTCAAAATTCCCGTGATCTGTGTATTAGCTGTTCCTAAGATAAATGTTTTTGGATGGCAGTTTTATAGATGTTTTTGGATTGGGGAATATTTCTATACTACAAATAATTTCATTAAGGCCATAGGAGGACAACTGAAAGAAAAGCGTGGGCTACTTTAGAATATGTATTGCTTAGCTTATTGTTTTATTACCACTGAAAACTGAAAATTTTCCTACAGAGAAGGAACATCAGTGGAGCCTAAGGGATAAGGACCAGATTATCATAGGCTAATTAAATGCCTTTTTTAAAATTCATTTTTATAAAACACTTTTTTAAAATTCTTGATAAAATTAGATCAATTTTCACCTCATTATAAAGCCCAAAATGGGAGGCATAGACACTTTTTGATTAGAACCTTTAAAAGAATGGTTATGTCCATGAGAATGGAAAATGAAGTGGCTCTCAATGAACTTCACCTCCTGGCATGCATGGCCTTGTATAGTCTCTCCTACTTTGACTCTAATTTTGACCATGAAGACTTGCTTAGTCAATGGGAATATTAACAAGTATGATGCAAGCAGATAAATGCTTGAATCTCAGTATAAATACTTGAATATCGGATGCGTCCTCTTGGAAATAATTGCTCTTAGAAGCCAGCTGCCATGCTACAATGATAGACTACAGACTCGTAAGAACCCACGTGAAGAAAGACCCTGAAGGGTGAAAGACTGTCTTCTTGCCAAGCTCCAAGCTGAAAACAGTACCATGAGTGACCTCAGCTACACTACATGGAGCCGAACTACTCAGCTGAGTCCAGTCAAACCCCAGACTAAGAAATAATAAACCACTGTCAAGCCACAAAGCCATGGGGTGGTTTGCTCCGTAGCCAAAGATTACTGGAACCCCACGGGAGAGAAATTTCCATAGTCTCAGAACCAAATTAAGACACAAACCAGAACTTATACCCATTTCCTCATTTTCTCTTCTTTGAGGACAGAGGAAAAAGCCCTAATCCCATGCAAGATCTTTGGCAACTGGAGGGGGACTTTCGTCCTTCGGTTACCTCCTCTCTCACCATCTGTGGTCTTCCCTCTCTTCCAGATCCCGCTCGACACCATTCTAACATGCTCTTATTCCTCCCATAATCCACACAGTATGTACACGTATCTTACCCTTATCCCTCATTTCCTTCCAGCTACCACCCCATTTCTCTGCTTCTTTTCATAGCCTACCTTCTGAAAAAAATTACATTTGCCCTCTTACCACTTCCTCATAGTCCATTTTCTCTTCAATCCCCTTTCAATTCAGCTTCTGCCTCCTCCAGTCCCCAAATTATTTTTGTCCTGATCTAATAGGACAGTCCTAATGGGCACATTTGGCCTCTATATTGCCTCTGTATTGCCAGATCTAATAGGCACATTTCTGTCCCCAACCTAGCTAAGCTCTCAATGGCTTGTTGCCATTCATCACTATGTCTTTTTACCTTATTTTCCCTTGGCTTTTAAATTACCCTCATGTTTTCCTCCTAACTTACTGGCTACTTTTCCTGTTTCCTTTCTTGACCTCTCTCACACCTAACTGCATCTGAGTTACACATGGGTTGTTTCTAAACCCTCTGATCTTCCTCTGTTTTCTCTCCCAAGGTGATTCTGTTGAATTCAGTGGCTAAATGTCATCTTTATTCTAATGACCACCAAATCTATATCTCTACTTCAATTCCCCAGAGAACTATATCCAATTGTTCACTTTTTATCTCCACTTGAATATCTGACAAACATCTCTCAAGCATATCAACCTGAAACTCAGTCCTTTCCTAATCTTTCCAATCGTGGTAATAACTCCATCATATATTCACTTACTCAATCTAGAGGCGTAAGATTTATGCTCGCTTCTCTTATTCTTTCAACACATTTAATTGAACACTTACTAGCACCAAACATATATTGGATTAATATGATTCTTGTCCTACAGGAGTTCCCTGCTTAGAGCTGAAAACAGATGTGAAGGGATAATTACAACACAACTGGGAAATTGTGACGGTAGAGACCAGATAAAATATGTCTATAAGCAAACAGATAGGATTCCAGTACTATTCTAGGAAATGGGGAAAACTATTTCAAATGGCCAAGTTCTGAGAAAATCTGCTCTTATTACAGGAACCATTCAGTATCTCGCTTGGCTTATTACATGAAGCTAATCAAACAAGTTAGCTCACAATTAATTATCCCTGAGGATGGAGAGTTCTTAGGTTTGAAATAAATGTTTTCAGAAGCATTTCCTAACGTAGAAACTTCTGTCAAGCTGTGGATTTTCATTGTTGAACTGTATCTGGATGATTCCCGCCCTTATCAGATGTCTTTATTTCCCCCTCAGTGTTCTTACAGAATACGGCAATAAAACCCACTTCATTTCTTTCTCTCTGCACTTTTGTTTTGTTCCAGTCTAGCATAATTTTAGAGTTGCAGGAAACTTGACATCCCCAGTAAACCTCCTACTCCCTGGAGACACATGAGCGTTACATAATTGAATAGTGAGGTACATTGCTTAAAACACAGACATTTTAATTTTAAGCACTTACATTCGGTGACAACTTGAGTATTAATAAAGGTACGTGCATATTTCATGTATCATAGTTCACTCAGGAAATGCTAAAAGATTAAGGATCATAGACAATTTCATCCACCTAGTGTGATAGTCCCTGGAAGTACGAGAGTTAACAGAAAACAACGGTGCTTGATATGAAAAGCACTTACTTATTGATTAAGTAAGTCTTTTATTGTACCTGGAGGGGGTGGGAAAGGCCACAGATACAACTGAATATTGCAAAGAATTACTCCCCGGTTCAATAAATACTCCGGTGGAGTATGTACTTACTGGTCACAGACCTAAGTTGGCATGTAAGGGTGGAAAATAGTTTGTGAGAATGATCTCAACTCTTATCAGATAATGTATCTCTAATTAGTAGATTTAATTTTCATCTCTACAGCTTTTTTTCCAAATAAATAAAGGTCAACTTCAATATATATTTATTAAACATGGCATGCGTCAGGGAATTTAGTAGGGGTACAAAGACCAGTAAGACCTTTAAGAATACACAGCTTTTTAAAAAAAATTTTTATTGGGGTATAATTGCTTTACAATGGTGTGTTAGTTTCTGCTTTATAACAAAGTGAATCAGCTATACGTATACATATATCCCCATAACCCCTCCCTCTTGCGTCTCCCTCCCACCCTCCCTATGCCACCCCTCTAGGTGGTCACAAAGCACCGAGCTGATCTCCCTGTGCTATGCAGCTGCTTCCCACTAGCTATCTATTTTACATTTGGTAGTGTATATATGTCCATGCCACTCTCTCACTTCATCCCAGTTTACCCTTCCCCCTCCCCATGTCCTCAAGTCCATTCTCTACGTCTGCATCTTTATACCTGTCCTGCCCCGAGGGCTTCTTATACAGAAAAAACTAGCAATGCCAAGTGTGGAAGGGAATACATAAAAAAGGGTGCTTACTTTCCAGAAAAACACAGTCCTGGGAGGACCAGGGTGGATCTTCACTCCAAGAGGATTGGGGCAGGAGTGTAGAGAATGTCAGGAATTTTCCCAGGGCCAGGGGGAAGTAGGCCAGGCTGGCTTCTCTTATTTTTTTGGCCTCAGCTTTATGATTTTTTTTTTTAACATCTTTATTGGAGTATAATTGCTTTACAACGGTGTGTTAGTTTCTGCTTTATAACAAAGTGAATCAGCTATACATATACATATGTCCCCATATCTCCTCCCTCTTGTGTCTCCCTCCCTCCCACTCTCCCTATTCCACCCCTTTAGGTGGTCACAAAGCACCGAGCTGATCTCCCTGTGTTATGCGGCTGCTTCCCACTAGCTATCTACCTTATGTTTGGTAGTGCATATATGTCCATGCCTCTCTCTCGCTTTGTCACAGCTTACCCTTTCCCCTCCCCGTATCCTCAAGTCCATTCTCTAGTAGAGAGAGAATGCCTCTTTATTCCCATCTTGCCCCTAGGTTCTTCATGACCATTTTTTTTTCTTTTTTAGATTCCATATATATGTGTAAGCATACGGTATTTGTTTTTCTCTTTCTGACTTACTTCACTCTGTATGACAGACTCTAGGTCCTTCCACCTCACTACAAATAACTCAATTTCGTTGCTCTTTATGGCTAATGGTCCACTGAAGATATGTGCGACATTTTCTTTACCCATTCATCTGTTGAGATATCATCTCACACCAGTCAGAATGGCCATCATCAAAAAATCTACAAACAATAAATGCTGGAGAGGGTGTGGAGAAAAGGGAACCCTCTTCCACTGTTGGTGGGAATGTAATTTGATAGAGCCACTACGGAGAACGGTATGGAGGTGTCTTAAAAAACTAAAAATAGAACTACCATACGACCCAGCCCACTACTGGGCATATACCCTGAGAAAACCATAATTCAAAAAGAGTCATGTACCAAAATGTCCACTGCAGCTCTATTTACAATAGCCAGGACATGGAAGTAGGCCGGCTTTTCAATACAGGTAAGGCTAAGAGCAATGGCCAGGAGCAGCGAGGAGGGGGTGTGTTTGGGGAGCTGGAGGGAACACTGAGCTCCAGGTTGTGGACAGAGCCTGGGCTGAGGGTCAGAAAAGCAAGGCTGGGGAGGGCTTGGTGGCTGCCCTAGAAGGTGGCCTTTAGAACATATCTTGTAGGTTCTAAACTAGAATTTGTGTTTTGGAAACACAGACGATAAATACAACCTTTTTCATTTATTTACTTGATGAACTAACTCACTGTGTGTGCTATGTTTATAATTTAACCACCTATAGATCTTTCACTGAAACTCATTCTTGGCATACAACATATCAGGTTTCAAGAAAAAAATGTAAATGCAATCAACAGCACACATTTAATGAGGTTTCATCTATATGGAGTGCTAGCATCCTTTTCTCAAGGAAACGTTTTCACACATAGGACAAGTATACCCTAAATGTTTCTAGATATCTATATCTACATCCGTATCTATATCTACATCCAGATCTATATCTACATTTATATCTATAGGCCTAGTAAGGAAGGAATGGGGGTAGGATTTTGAGTAACCGTTCCAACCAAAAAGGGAATACTTTTCTATTTCTCACCAATTCCACTTCTACCTTGGTCTAATCACTTATCCTCTCCCATCTGTATGACTACAGTAGCCACCTGCCTGGTCTTCCTGATTCTATATCTGCCCCCTATGAGTCTATCCTCACCGCAGTCACCACAAAGATTCTTTACAAATACACCCTGCCACTCTTTTGCTCCATCGCCTGCAATGGCTCCCTTGGATGCCATGCCCTAAGCTGGCCTACAAGGAAGATTCTACAGGGTCTTACCTTCTTTTCCTTTCTGACCTCACTTCCTGGTCTTGTCCTTTTTTACCCACAATGTTCCCCATCCCCAACTGAATTCCTTCCTATACACCTCCTGCCTTTGGGTCTTTGCAGCAACTGTTCTCTCCACCCGGAACAGTGGAGGTCTCAAGATTCCCCCCCAGATCACATCCTTACCTCCCCACTGTCCATGTGAGTTATCAACTAAGTGTCTCTCACTTCCAAATGCATCCTCTTTGCTTGTTTGTGACAAGGGATCTGGGGCCTTTAAATATTTGCTCCTGGGCCATCTGGCACAATGTTAAGCTTTGTTTGTAGAGGATGCTGGAGAGACGTTACAACACAAAAGGGTTTTACTTCCTGGTTCCAGGGCTTACTAGCCAAGCTCCTGCAATGCAGGTGGCTTTTCCATATCTAACTCCTGCCCTGCAAAGCAGGCAGCTTCAGGAGCACTTGGCTCCTGAAGCACCCAGAAACAATCAGCTGCCTGCAGTAACCCCAACCCCAGGTAGTGGAGTACCTCTGATGAGAAAATCCTGTGAGTAGTTTTCCGCAGCACCTTAAAGCGTGATTTTTCGGCAAGTTCCAAAGGATGGATTTCCAGCAAGAGCACTGCTCCACCACAGCGATGCCTCTGCCATCCAATAATCCACAACTATGCCTCCCAACAAGGCATGGATCTCACGCAGGTTGGGAGGTACTCTTTCTCAGCCCTGGGACCAGTGGCTGTTCCTAATATCTTCAATTCCTGTAGTCTTTGCAGTCTTCTTGACTTCTTAATACCTGATCCATTACTTTAGTTATAGTTAATGATTCTTCACAGTAAACATTCCCTGTTCAAATAACTGCATGGTTTTTATCTCCTGATTGGATCTAGACTGATCCAATATCTTAACTCAAATATCAGGATGAAGTCTTTTCTGCCCTCTCTTCTTAAATGTGCCTGAGCCTTTTGGATCTCTTTGCCTTGCTCTAGATTTTTCTTTCTCCCATAGCACTTATAACATTCCAACATACTAGCCAATTTATGGATTTATTATGTCTAATGTTTATCAATTGCTTACTCCTGCTAGAATATAAACACTTCAAAGGTCACGTATCTTTTTCAAAAATTTGCTCATAGATGTATCTCAAACTCACAGAACAGTACCTGGCACATAGTAGGTACTCAATAAATATTTGTTGAAGGAACAGTCTCACAGGTCACAAGCAGCTGCCTCTCTGAACATACTGGCCCATAATGGGGGAATTTAACTTGTTTTCAGTGGCTATAGACAGCATTGCCATATCCTTTGGGGACTGAGAGAGACGGTAATCCTTCCACTAGTCCTAGACTACAAATTACAAAAGTTGTTCATCACTCTATGTTCAGCCCTAAAGACATAGCTTTTCCTCTACAACCATATAAGAATGTTGTCTCAACACTTTCAAATTCGTTTTACCACTTTGACCAAATCAACAACTTCCTACTTGGTTATTTTTTGAATGTGGCAATTAATTTTATATTTAATCCAGTATTCACTATCAAGCTGGTGTGTACACATTGCTAAAACAAAGATTTCCGCAGCCACTGAAATCTAATTTTTGGTTAGGAATAGGATAAAGCATCCCAGCTAAGGGACAGATCTACATGGCTCTGGCTTCTCTGATCTAATGGCACATAGATAGAGCATACATTTCCTTTTATCCCCCAAGCTTATATGTCATGTAAACAATCATGGCCAAATTATCTAGTCACAGTTAGGAGAAAGGAAATAAAATTGAAATACATAAAAATAAGACAGGTCTAATTTTCATGTCTCTTGTTTCTATTTCACATATGGGTGCAAGGTCTATTTATTCTGTGAAGTGAGTATCTCAATTTGAATTTCATCTCTGTCTACGCTTAGCTTTCTCTTAAAGATAACCCAGCCCTTCACATCTCACAGAGATGGAGGATTCTACAAGATAAAATAAACATCTGAAGTCCCCAAATAAAGATTATATATGGAGAGTAGAACTTTGGTTATTTAGAACTACAAGGATGTAACTCAGTTTGCTTTGCCACATTTTCTGGAGGAAGAAGGACATTCTCATTCAGTTGCAATACACTTTTTCATTTTAAGTATTTTCATACAGAATATTTCTAAAATATCTTGCACCCTTATTTTCAGCAGTTTATGATACTTCCTCTGAGAATCCATCCCTGACTCTTCCAGTTGGGGTAGGTGCCCTTGATCTATGCTCACACCATGGGCCCTGTACCTCCCCCCCAAGGAAACTGCTCGCACTTCACTGTGACTGTCTGTTTAATTATCAGTGGCCCTCCCTGGGTTGTAGTTTTTTAGGGAAGATAACATATTTGTCCGTTCCCCTATTACCTAGCACAGCGCCTGGCACATGGCACATACTCAATAAATAATTGTTTACGAATGACATCCTCAGGGCTCTCACACTAACACTGAAAGTAAAACGAGGCTAATTATAATCAAGGCCTTTTGATGCTCTTTGACTTGATACGAAATAGATAAATTCTTTAAATTTTGTTTCTCTCCCCTTAGTATCAGTAAAACAGTCCTTGCTTTTCCTTTTTCCAGGCTTATTCATTGCTCCTAGTAACAAATTTATACCTACCAAGTTTACAAAAAAAAAAAAAAAACAAAGCCTTGTAATTGATATGCTATAAAATTCACAAGCCTTAGTGAGAGAAGGAGTTTGGCTCTCCTAAGCTTTTTTTTTATTCTTCTTAGGTTTCAGCTGTTCTCATTAGATGGAGTTGTCAGAAAGCAGAGATTTCCAAAGGGCAATGTGTTCCCATGTTCTGCTCCATATAATCAACTTAATTTAATACACATTAATAGCAAAAAAAATTTAAAAGAGCTTGTCTTAAATCACTACCCTCCTACTTAACAAGAAAAAATGTAGAAAGCAATACATATTATAGAAACTTTCAGTACAGACACAGGGCCATAAAGTCAAAGCACTCGTTCTGCAATAAGTATGTGCTTTGTCGAGGTCAATTAAAGGCAAGATTTATGCACACATGCCGTCACTCTGCCTTAAAAAAAATGGCTTTACATACTCTGCCTCACAATAGAGTGAAGAACTGCTCAGAAGATAGATGCCTACAGAATGGAAAAACAGAATTAATCTGGAACAACATACCTGGCCTCTAAGACTATAACGTAAACGGCTAAGAGAAATCCCAAAATATTTAAGGATAGGAAAGATGAAAACACCTTCCAAAAGTCATTTAAGGGAAAGAAATCTCAGTTCTCTATTGCGTCTTGAGAAACTTGATTTTTTAAACTTTATCTGAAGGGCACAGGCAGAACATTTTTGATTTATAATATGAAGATAAACTAAAGGGTACATGGTGACAATAACATATTACAGCTTCTCAACAGTATTCTTCGCCACTGCCCATAATTAATTTGTGTACCTACCAAGATTCAGAAATGTAAAACAATGGAGGAAGTATATTATAAGGTTTTACAAACCTAGGAGCAAGGAGAACCATCTCATCTTTTAACTCATTCAGACTGGTTACTGTATCGTACACAAAGCTGGGTCTGAAGTGTAGATGGATGGCTGAGGTACTTGCTCCCTGAGGATCACGAATCACTGTGCTTTTCCTCTAAGCTCTCCAAATGCCTAAACTTCTTTCTACGTTAAAGATGCTTGAAAGTACAACGACTCTTCGTACCAATTAGCCTCCTGGAAGACTCATTTATGAAATAGCATGTTATTAAAAATGTACTCCTTCAACTTTACCTTAATATTAAGCCCTACTCTGTGGTAGGCATTGAAGGTGCAAAGACAATAAGAAAAGGTCCACATTTCTAAGGAGTGTTTAGACTCATTAGGATACAAAAATTAGGCAAATACTTAGAATAACATATAACAATAGATATACTGGAGTTATACACAAAGTACACACAGAAAAAATGTGTTTATATACATTGTCACAGAGAAGGTAGCAGTTACACTGGTATCTTGATATATGAGTGGAAATTTGCCATAGAAACTAATTTGGAGAAGGCGTTCCAGAAAGACGGGATTTCACACACAAGGGCACAGAGGCAGGAATAATTTTGCCTTGTTCAGAGAAAATTACATAGTTTGGGAATGCTACAAGAGGCATGAATGGTGGGAGATGTGGCTCTGGGGACTGGCAGGGGGCCAGATGATGAAGGTTATGCTAAAGTGTTGTGCTTTTATCGGGTAAATAAGGAACAGGCCATGAGCTGATGAAATCACGAGCTGAATAGTGCTATGATCAGGCATGCATGTGAGAAAATCCTCTCTGGAGGTAGTAAAAAGGATGGATGTGAGAAGGTGACACTGCAGGAAAGGAGACCCATGAGGTGCCCAAGCAGTTGTCCAGGTGAGAAATGATGATGGTCTGAGATAGGAGAGCAAGAGTGCAAATGATGGAGAGGGTCAGACAGAAGAGGTATGAGGGGCAGAACTGGCTACTCTTAATAACTGAGTAGATGTCAGGAGAGCAATCTGATAAAGCTCTTGCTTTTCTAAACTGAGTCTCAGGATAGGACACATCGAGGAAACTGCTGGGTCAATGTAGATATGATGAGTTTGGAGAGTCTGTGACATCTACAGACAGATGTGGGTCCAGAGATGCAGTCAGACATTTGGAGAGCGTGTAGAATTCATCACTTACTTATTCAACAAATATAGAATAGAAGGTAAGAGCCAAGGACAGAGTCTGGAGACATCATCATTTAAGAATCAGGCAGAACAAGAGATACCCTCAAAGATGGGCTTCCCTGGTGGCGCAGTGGTTGAGAGTCTGCCTGCCGATGCAGGGACACGGGTTCGTGCCCTGGTCCGGGAAGATCCCACATGCTGTGGAGAGGCTGGGCCCGTGAGCCATGGCCGCTGAGCCTGCGCGTCCGGAGCCTGTGCTCTGCAATGGGAGAGGCCACAACAGTGAGAGGCCCACGAACAAAAAAAAAAAAAAAGAGAGAGATACCCTCAAAGAGATTTAGAGAGCAGTCAGAGAAAGAAAACCAGTAGAGAGCCGTGCATGAAAAACAGAGGAATTGAGGATTTAGGAAATATGGGAGCGATCAATAGTCTAAAATGCTGAAGAGAAACAGCAAAGGATGGGCATAGCAGGCAGCCACTGAGATGGGAACCAAGACTGGATTCAGTGGCACAGTGAAGATGGAGTCGGTAATAAAGTGAGGATCTGGTGCAATGAGCATTGCGGACATGGAGCAAGGACATGCAGAAGGCCTTTTAGAACCTGGCTGAACAAGGAAGGAGACATGCAGGACAGTGGCTGAAGAGGCCACTGGGTCAAGGTTAGAGGTAGGTAAGATTAGCAGTCAAGGTTGGATTCCTCTGAAATGAGCTAATCCAATTTCCAGCATGCCCTGAGCAAAGTTCACCCACTGGAAAGACTCCTTCCCATTACTGTTAAATCTATGAAGCGGACAGTATAGATATAAAGGAGATTATGCCAATTTTAAAAACAAAAATTACATTTTAACTTGTTTGGTAAAATATCAAATGCTTTATGTAACCGAATGGGAGAAGATGTTTTTATCAGGAATACCCTCAGAAGGATACTGACTGAGGTTGGAAAGATAGGGAAAGGGCTGGCTTAACTCCCAGGGAACATGCTTATTTAAGTGCAAGGAGGCTCTGAATTGCCTTCTAGGGATGACGTTCTCAGCTTCAGGATTCAGTGGCCAGACTGACGTCTAGAGAAACAGAGGAGAGGTGACAGTTTTGTAGAGAAGAGAGCTAAAGGAGGTAGAGACCATTTAAGAAAGGCAGGCTATCAACTCCTTTCCTTCACTTTCCTTACAAAATATTAGTAATTAGTAATTTAAGAATTTACTATACTACTTCCTAATGCTTCAGTATAAATGCATAGAAGAGATAAATCTCTATCCAAGTTTGAGGCCCAACAAAAACAGGGACCATGAGGAAAGTTGCAATGAGGATTACATTTAGTACTTTCTTCTTCATTTGAGGACATATGCTTTCTGTCTATTTACCCATAACTGGAAATTGATGATATTGTTGCAATTCAGAAGTTGCATAATTTAGGAACACATAGTCTCATGTTGTCATCAAAATGCTACTCAACAGGTAGACAGAGGACAGGAAGGTACTTAGTATGAATTACTGCCGCTAATCCCTACAATACTGGGGTCCTGGAGGAATCAACAGGCCAAAGCCCTGGGGAGCACCCTCACCACCCTCACCACATCAAACATGCTGTGCATTACCTAGCCCACATCCATCAGGTGTTTCAGGGGACAGCAACTGTGCTGGGTCAAGCTAGACCATTGGGTCAACAAAAGAGCTCACCAGCTGGGAAAATCGGCAGTGAGGATCAAGTAGACTGACATTTACACACACTACAATTTTTCATATTTGCACCATTTTGGTGTCAATAATTTACTTAGATCTTTATGTTCCAGAATTCCTTTGGCCTGGAGGCTGCCAGACTGAGGAGTATATTTTCTCATGTCTTCCATGAGAAAGACTTCCATGAGCCTTTGGTAAGGCTGAGGCCAAGAGAAATGAGATTTTCTCACTTTCAACTCAAAAATAATAATTCAGGCATTTTGCAGCAGGGATGACTTCTTTTATTTGGATAAAAGGAAAGACAGAGAAATGGGGAAGGGAGTTATATTTTGCCCTTTTTATTTACCAATTATTTAGATGTCTTGTGGTATTTACATTATTCCATTGAATTATAGTTTGCTTTTCGCATTGCTAATTAACTTTCCACTAGTTGACTTCTTAAGTATCTAACTAGACAGTTAGATAGTTCCTGGGAAAGCAATATATGCATATTTTCCTTTATATCACCCCAAGTGGGCAGAATTCTAGGCTGGTCCACAAGACTCCTATACCCTGTATGATTCCCTCTCCTTGAGTGCAAGCAGCACTGTGAATATGATGGTATCTTATTCCCATGACTAACAGTATATGGAAAAAGGTGAAAGGATTTTCCTACTGTAATTAAGGTTCCTAATCAGTTGACTCTGCTT
The DNA here is from genome assembly GCF_003031525.2 of Neophocaena asiaeorientalis asiaeorientalis. NCBI lineage: Eukaryota > Metazoa > Chordata > Mammalia > Artiodactyla > Phocoenidae > Neophocaena > Neophocaena asiaeorientalis. The sequence goes on from NW_020172738.1 coordinate 6,075,548, forward strand.
TTATCAGAAGGGAGGTTATCCTGGGTTAGATCTTTAAGAGAACCTGTAGGCCTTCCCTGAAGGGAGAGAGACACTTTCTCCTTCCGTCCTTGAAGAAGTAAGATGTCATGTGTTCTACAACCACAAGGAAATAAATTCTGCCAACACCCACATGAGCAAGAAAGGACCCTGTGCCTCAGACAAGACTCCAACCCCAGCTGGCACCTGGATTGCAGCTTTGGGAGACCCTGAGAAGATTCCTGACTCTCAGAGACTGTGAAATAATCAAGGTGCATTATTTTAAGCCACAAAATTTGTGTCAACTTGTACAGCAATAGAATACCTTCACAGTTAATGCCCTGATCACAACAGACACTCGGGAAGTTTGAGCTTATTGGTTTCTCATGGAAGAATCCATCTGTGCCAAACAACATGGATAAAAATTCTCTTATGAATCTAAGACACTGAGACAAATGAGGCCAAATCCAGATTGCTACTAAAAGGGTGTTGAGTGAGACCATATAGAGGCAGGGGAGTTCTTTGGACTAGAATCAATAGCCATGGCCAGGACCAAGAGAAAGATGATTTGACTTACAAACGGTTTTATTCATAGGTCCCAGGGTACATTAGGAAAAGATCACACACTAGATGTACAGCTCTGTCTCCGTCTGAGCAGCCTGGTATGACAGATGGCTTTTACACCAGGAAGCCTAGCAGCTTCTGATTCTGTCAACCTGGAAAGTGAAACCCAGGAATGTGGGCCTTCGATGACAATTCCCCATGTCTCATCCCGTAAAACAAAACACTAGAACACTACCCAATGCCAAAACGATGGAAATTTTGAGAGCTTGTTCCCACTTCCCTTGTGTTTTATTAGTGTGGTGCTAAATGGGGCTTTGAACACTTCTAGAAAGCACACTGTGACGTACAAGTGCCACTTGTTATGTGAAAAAAGGCACTAAGCCTGCAAGTTGCAGTCATTTAAATGGGTCATTGAAAACACCACTGAAAAGCCATCGCTGAGCCCTTTGAAACAACAAACACTGTTGGCGAGAAAGGACATACCCTCTCAAGACAAGATCCAAACAAATTCAGAAAGAGCTAAGCAGATACTCGAGAGGCCGAATATGTCAGCATTTTCTGAGCTTCTATCATCTCATTCACTTTCAAGGTCTGGTCCGGGAAATCTGGAACGCTACCAGCAGTGTCTTAACTACCCTCTGCTATCCGAAAATACAGCCCAGTGCTGAGAGGAAGGGCAGCGAGGGCGCTGAGAATCTGCTATTCTTCAGGCTCTCAGCTATGTGCTTTGCTAATGGATTTTGCCCCACTTTTTTTGCCTCCAAATTGGTCAAATGGATTACTTTTCCATTGCTGTGTAACAAGTTATCATAAATGGAGCAGCTTAAAAATCAATACCACTCTATTAGCTCACAGTTCTTATAGATCAGAAGTCTTGGCGTGGCCAGAACCCAGAAGGCTGGGTTCTCTGCTCAGGCTGAAGTCAAGGTGGCAGCCAGTCTAGGTCCTCGTCTGGAGGTTCTGGAAGAAAATTCACTTCTAAGCCCATTCTTGTTGGCAGAATTCAGATCCTTGTAGTTATAGAACTGAAGTCCCTGTTTCCTTGCTGGCTTTTAGCCAGAGACTACTCTCGGCTGTTAGAGAGTGCCCACGTTCCATGCCACATGGCCCCTTCCAGCTTCAGGCCACTGATGGTTTGTCAGTTCCAGGGAATATCCAGGGTGAATTATACCAAGGAATGGGGAATTCTGAATAAATATCTTGGACAAGATTCCACCTACCACCTAAGACCAGGATTGCTATTCTCATTGTGCAGATGAGGAAAATGAGGCTGTGAGAGACACTGTATTAAATGTTGGCAGCACTGATGTGTCTGTTTGCCTCTGAAGCCCATGTTTTGCTAATATGTCATGCTGAGTCATAAAGGGAAGTGTTAAATTTTTATATGAGTACTTGGAAGGGTCAGAAATCTGGGCTAGTCATCGAGAAAGCAAAATCAAGTTTATGGTTGGCCCTGACGGGCTGATTCAGGTTCCCAAACTGGAATTCTGACCTGGTAAACCTGTAAATTCCCCGCAGTAAAAAGCATAATCAACTTGTTTCTCCTCCTCTCTCCTCAAATGCTCACAGGTTGCTTACGAAGCTGTACATTGGTACAAATCAGATTCAGGCACCTTTAAACTGTTAGCACTGAACAGCGAAAGAGCAACAAATATTCTTTGTAGGAAAAAAAAAAACCCCACATTATTAAAATGTGTTAAGCTGTTTCTTCCAGAGCTAAACAACTAATTACATGGAGGATGCTCACGTAGTTATCATGCCAGATTTTCTGGTTTCTAGAAAAGATTCTTGTACATCAGTGCTTGCTTTGTGATATGGATAGAGGGAAACAGGCCGAGCAGGAGAGTTGGAAACAAAATTGGTTGTAAGTAACATGAAAGAAAGGACCACTTCTGTTCACCACCGGATCTCCAGTACGACCAGGTAGGCACTCAAAGCATTGGCAGAATAAATGGCGGCATGAAAAGTAACATTGCTGAAGGCTGTAATCTACTTTGTTTGGTAACCTTGAGAGGGATTTGTGTTTGGTTTTGTTTTTAAGGCAGTGATTCTATAATGAACTTAGCCTTCCTTTGGTTCTGGCTCAACCACACAGTTCAAGTTTCTGAGGACAGTCAGATTCCAAATGTTCCTGCAGGTATTCCAATTTTTAATTCATAGATACAACTCTACCAAACATCTCTAGAAGGTGAAATCAGAAACCAGGAGATAGGGGCTTCCCTGGTGGCGCAGTGGTTGAGAGTCCACCTGCCGATGCAGGGGACACGGGTTCGTGCTCCGGTCCGGGAAGATCCCACATGCTGCGGAGCGGCTGGGCCCGTGAGCCATGGCCACTGAGCCTGCGCGTCCGGAGCCTGTGCTCCGAAACCAGGAGAACTAGCCCAGTTCATTGTTTTGTAAAGACAATCATGAAGCGTTATCATAAATTACGAGTTGAGAATGGCTTAAAACAAATGAAAGTTAAGAATACTTAGTTTGGGAGGTATGGGTGAAATGGAACAAACTTCCAGTTATAAAATAAATAAGTCCTATGGGTTTAATGTACAGCATGGTGAATACAGTTAATAATACTGTATTGCATATTTGAAAGTAGCTAAGAGAATAGATCTTAAGAGTCCTCATCACAAAAAATAGGTGATATGTATGGCGACGGATGTTATCTAGACTTATTGTGGTGATCATTATGCAACATATACAAATATTGAATCGTGTTATACAGCTGAAACTAACATAATGTTATACCTTAATTATACTTCAAAAAAAGAATACCCTTAATCAACTATACTCCAATATATTAAAAAAGTAAAAGAAAAAAGAATACTTAAATTTTTAAAGGAGTCTAAAGTGTTAGAAGTACTTGAAGTTTAATAAAAATGTTTTCCTCATTATACTAAATATATTTCTTTTCCTGTCCTACTTATTTTAATTGGAGTATAGTTGATTTACAATGTTGTGTTAGTTTCAGGTGTACAGTAAAGTGATTCAGTGATACATATACATATATTCATTCTTTTTCAGATTCTTTTCTCATATAGGTTATCACAGAATATTGAGTAGAGTTCCCTGTGCTATACAGTAGGTTCTTGTTGGTTATTTATCTTATATATAGTAATGTGTGTATGTTAATTCCAAACTCCTGATTTATCCTCGTTGCCCCTTTGGTAACCATACATTTGTTTTCGATATCTGTAAGTCTGTTTCTGTTTTGTAAACTATATGTCAAAAAAATGGACAACCTAGAAGAAATGGATACACTCTTAGAAGGGTATAACCTTTCAAGACTGAATCAGGAAGAAATAAATGTGAACAGATTAGTCACAAATACTGAAATTGAAACAGTGATTTCAAAATTTCCAACTAACAAAAGTCCAGAACCAGATGGCTTCACAGGCAAATTCTATCAAACATTTAGAGAAGAGTTAACACCTATCCTTCTGAAACTCTTCCAAAAAACTGCAGAGGAAAGAACACTCCCAAGCTCATTCTATGAGGGCACTATCACCCTAATACCAAAACCAGACAAAAATATCACAAAAAAGAAAATTAAACGCCAATATCACTGATGAACATAGACGCAAAAATCCTCAGCAAAATACTATCAAACCGAATCCAACAACACACTAAGTGGATCATACACCATGATCAAGTGGGATTTATCCCAGGGATGCGAGGATTCTTCAATATACGTGAATCAATCAACGTGATACACCATATTAACATATTGAAGAAGAAAAACCATATGATCATCTCAATAGATGCAGAAAAAGCTTTTGATAATATTCAACACCAATTTATGATAAAAACTCTCCAGAAAGTGGGCATAGAGGGAACCAACCTCAACATAATAAAGGCCTTATATCTCCTATTTATTTTTAATATATATTCTACACTAAACTAAAATTTCATGTTATTCAAGCCTATTAATAGGTAGTAAGTACACATTTAAAATTGTATGAACTTACATTTGTATAGCAATTTCTTTTTATCATGCCCCATTGTGGCCATTAGCCCACTGGCTTGTCGTAAGCCTGTGAGGGAGGCAGTATGATCAGTTTTCAGTGATTTATAATCATTTTAAAGGTAAAGAGTCTCATTAGGTCACTGGCCCAAAGTCAATGTTGCTCTGTAGATTCTAAGTACAGCCTCTTTTGCCTGCACCACAGAGCATCTCTAGGGATGATGCTACTGATAAATGGGATACGTGTTGACCTGAGCAGTGGGAACGCAGAATGAGAGTTTGCACGTTCCTGCTTTTTCTGTATCTTACACAAGACACAGCTTCTCAGGCCTCTCCTCCTTTCTAGTTAACTCCCATTATTTCATCTGATCTTTCCTCAAACTAAGCAGGCATCACACTGAAGCAATACAAAGGGCAATTAAAATATTTATCACATATTTATGATCAATTTATCTTCTCTACTGTACATGTTTTTAAAGGTGTCATTATAAAAGATCCTAAAATAGAATAGTAAATATATATTTTCAATATGACAGAATTACAATTTTTAAAAGCTAAATTACAATTTTCTTGGCATGTGAGTTTTGGTTGTATTCATAACTAAACTACTTTTTTCCTACTCTGAAAAGCTGTTTTGCTACAGGTCCAGTTCTTTTTTACTTTTAGCCACAAGGAAGTCATAAGCCCCTACTTAAATAGAAGCTGGTTACCATGGAAATCATTCTAATGCCACTGAATCAATATTTTGATTTTGCTGACATTTAATGTAAAAAGAAAAGACAGACCAAGATTTATAAAAGTCACTTTTCATCTTTGTTATAATTTTGATAGCTAGAAAAATTGTAAAGGAAACATATGTTCCGTAATGAACTCCAGTTAACTCACAATTATAAAGAATTGAGGATTCATAAAAGAGCAATCTACATATTTATATAATTTTGGCTTTAAGTACACACATATGCATGCATGCATTTGGACTCAAGAATTTTTTCCCATGTCTCAACTGAGCCCTGATTCTCTCCTGTTACTGAAGTCATAAGTTGGTAGAAGAGATTTGAATATATCCAGTTTTGCAATTGTCTTTTGATTAAGTGTTCTGAAGAGAAGGTGAAATTTGCATTGAGAATCACTCTTCCACAGAAGTTGACCATTTCTGCACTGAATCTTAATAGTCCATCTGGTCCACTGGCCACCCTCAAAGAAGCACTACAGCTTAAGCCTTCTCAACCCATCCTTAGAGGTCCTTCTGAGGAAAGATGTTGAACTTGAACCTAATGTTTAATAAGCCTCACTGACCATAAAGTAGTTTTCCAAGTCTGAGATAAGTCTTTGCTGCTGCTGTAATTTACTCACTGTCTCCTCTTCTGTCCTCAGAAGGAATAAAGATAACAGAGCTGCTATCTTCCGTTTGATAACTAGCTATTTAGAGGCTTAGATCTTTAGATGGTGAAGGGATCTGAAAGAATTATGAGCTTCTCTACTTCAGGAATTAGCTACCTACAGCATCTCAGATGAATGGTAATAAGTTCTATTCTTAAGACAATTGAATCACCACTCAAATGTTTCTTCTGTGGGACAATCATGATTTTCCACATGTGTCTACTTTGAATGCCCCAGGTCCCCTTCCTGGGGGGATGCTATTCGGAAGTGTATACATTACACTGCTTCCAGGAATGTCTCCAGGAGCATTACACTCCTGATAACGCACTCCTTACTGTCTGTTTGCCTTGTCTGTTTCATTTTCCCCTCCCCTTCCAATGGGTCTTTTATTCCTCTTTATTCTTGAATCATTCTAGGCCCTCATCATTCAGAGACCACTGTTCCAAACCAGTAACCTGCTTTTGAAAACAATCTAATGTAAATAATTATGCAGTTTTCTGGCAGTGAAAGTAGGAAAGGGGTGATTTTTGGAAACAAGATCACAGGATATAAAGAGAAATGAAAGGCACCATACATCAATAGCAGAGGAAACTTAGGAACAATATTTAAAATTTACAGAAGGCAGCTCTCTAGAGCCTTTTAGTTTATTAACAAGTAAATGAAACACCTAAATTGTCTCTAAAACATCAATGTGTTACAAGTTGAAGGACATACTGATGACCTTGACTCATCAGTAAAAAGGCTCAGAATTCTAATCTGTTCCAAGACATCAGAGGAACAATAGAGTTACACAAACAAACAGACACACAGACACACACCCATCTTCACTGCAGTGATATTCATTATAGCAAAACAAACTGGAACCAACCTAAGACTTCATCAAAGAGATAGTGATTAAATAAAGTATCATGATGTATATGCCCCTCCTAAAAATGGTGTTTCCCAACAAACTGAATGCCATGGAAAATAGTCACAAGAAAATAACTGAAAATATAAAACACAGAACTCTATACACTAGGATTTCGATTTTGTAAATATACATATACACATGTTATTCACACATATAATCTCACAAACACACACTCATGATGTATTTTCACATATATGTGAAGTAGGAAAAAACTGAGCATAAGTGGAGATTTTCCCTATAGAATGCATGGATTCACTCCATCTCCAGGCACTTATTTGTGTTCTTCAATATACTCTGAAGCTTTTTTTTTTTTTTTTTGGTTAAGTAGGCACTTGGACACCAATATGGGAGAAAGGAGAAATGAGGCTATTAGAAAAGATGGTACATACTTCCTGGGCACCCGTCTCATGGACTAGGTTTGAGCTTCGGTAGAAGGATTAGACCAGAAGATGAGGGAGCTTTTGTGAGGGACTGGCGAGCCCAGGTGACAAAGAAACCTACCCAGTTGAGGAAAGGACCACCTGGCTTCCACTCTCTGCTGCGAGCTACTGGGAAACTTGGAACACTGGGCGCTCAGGGAAGCCAACTGGGGAGAATGTCAGGGACAGACGGGGTAAGAGAAAGACTTTGGGACCTCATAGAGCCATGCTCTCAAGTTGGCCACTGGCAGCACTGGACACCCTGAAGCATTTTCCACAACTGAAACACAAAAATCTGAATGCGCCTGTATCAAAACACACTTGCAACTACTCTCCCACCAAGGGACTCTCAGGAAAAACTCAGGAAAGCTGAAACTTATTTATTCAAGCAAGGCTAAAGAGCTGGTGAGATATAGTGTTAACCCGACCTAATTTAAATCATAGACCAGCAAGGAGACTAAGATATATTTGATTTATGTATTTCATGGCTGAGGAAAAATATAAATATAGGTAGAAATAGAATAGAGATTGAAGTAGAGACTTTAATACGTATACGTGCACACATGTGTGTATACTACAAACGTACACACAAACATGCATAAATTCATATTCACTGGAAGGAAGTACAGCAAAATGTTAAAAAAATGATCATTTCTAAAGATGAGTACAATTTTTCTTCTTTATATTTTCCTGCATTACAAAGCTCCCCAATGATCACGATACTTCTATAATCATATAGATAATACTAATAAAAGCAAGAAAATATAAATTTTAGACATATTGCTAGGCAAGATAATTTTCTAATGATTCAAAGCTTAAAGGGAGCTGGAAAACTCATATATTGCTTTCCTTTTCCGATGCTATAAATTAAATACATTTTTCTGGGTGTCATTTGACAACACCCAGATAAATAGCCATCCCCCCTGGATTCCTCTTTTCTAAGACTCAGGGGGAAGGAGACAGGACTATGCGACCCAGGGAGGAAGGCAGATGCTGGTTAGTATGCGGACCCAGACACGTGGCCTGAGGTTTCTTGCTAAGTGAAGTGGGCCTGGCGGGTTTTACCTTCGTTCCGCTCGGGGCCTTTCCCGCTCTTACTGGCCGCCGTGCTGTTGACCGTCTCGGACGACGTGCTCAGCTTGGTGCTGGGGTCCCTCTTGGGCTTGGGGGGTGGTTGTCTCCGGGAGCTACAGCTGCTGTCATCGTCTGTGCCCCCGACCGAGTGCAGCGACTGCGACCTCACAGAGAAGCCACTGGAGCAAGGATGGGGCAGCCTGTCCTGAGGAGCGGGCATCGTCATGAATCCCATGCGGAAGTGTTTGCCCACGTACGTTCCTTCGTGGCCTCGCCCTACTTCTCCACCTATGCTGTAAAAGAAACACGAAACCCGCGCCAAGTGAGCCAGGATGTGCAAGATCATGGGCACAAGCATATCTATAACTGTTGATAGTTCACGTTTTAACTTGACACTGGTGAAGAAACGTTTCCAATAACACGAAAATATTCTATGCTTTTGCATTCAATATGACAGTAAAGCAAATACAATTTAATCAGAATCAGAAATTCTGGTATCCTGGTATCCACATACTCTCAAAATAGTATTCTAAAGAAAAAAAAAAAAAAGCTACCACGTAGCACATTTCATCTTCAATTGCTTTTCTCTACTTTCAGGTAAATCTTGTCCTTGGCTTAAAAAGGAAAAAAGAATTCCTTGTGACAATGACTTGTAGACTGCCTTTTTTTTTTTTTTAATTTTTATTGGAGTATAGTTGATCTACAATGTTAATTTCAGGTGTACAGCAAAGTGAACCAGTTATCCATATACATATATCCATGCTTTTTTAGATTCATTTCCCATATAAGCCATTACAGAGTATTAAGTAGAGTTCCCTGTGCTATACAGTACGTTCTTATTAGTTATCTATTTTATATATAGTAGTGTATATATGTCATAGACTTTTGACACATGACTGAGGTCAAGGGGGCAGCATTTGAAACTCTTCTCCACTTCATCAAGTTCTTTTTTTTTTTTTTACTTTTACCTAGTTAATATAGAGGGAAAAACAAAACAACAACAACAACAAAAGGGGTTCTGTTACCAGTACAAGGGGGGAGAGAGAGATAGGAAGTGAAGAGGAGGTAAAGGAAGGAAGGGAAGGAGGCAGGGAGGGAGGGAGGGAGGAAGGAAGGAAGGAAGGAAGGAAGGAGAAAATACTTGCTTAAATCAACAGAATAATTGTTCATCTCTCTCGGGTTTCCAGAATCCTTTGGTTACACTAGTAACTTAGTTCTACTAATAGATTAGTCTCACAGAATCAAATTAGCAGCATCTAATAAAGAGATGTATCCAGAGTTAAAATCTCATCCGATCCTAGGATAGCCCTATTCAGAGTATGCAAGGTTTCCAAATGTAAGGTTTTTAAGTTTTACATTGGAAAGTTTGAACAGAAATTTTAAAATATATAAGAAAACTCTCTCAGCTTGAAGCTCAGTTAATCATATAGGAAATGACTGTTGGGCACCATTCTATTCTATTAAGTAATGGTGACTCTATGAAGAAAAAGGAAATGAATGTCAATATGAATTTTTAAGAGAGGTTTTTCTAGAGTTTTCCCCATTTTTGCTCATTCACCAGTAAAGGAAACAAAAAGAATTGTTAGAAATATTGGGTTGATTTTCTTAGACATGTATGAAGTAAAAAAAGTGTCTTTGAGTATATGAATTTTGGAAGCCTGTTGAATCTACCTTTCCAGATATAAAATTTTTTGGGTCTTTTTTTAATCTTAATTTTAGCCGGCTCTTTATTGGATCTTTCATGACTCTAATGTTTGCATACATTTTACATTCCAGTGGGAAAAAATCATGGTAAATATTTGTTTTTCCCCCTTCGCTGAAGGAGTTATGACAATTATATGGCCCTTGTGAATAGAGCCAGAAAGGATTCAATAAGAATATGTGACTCTGATTTTGGTATTTAATTCTGATCACAACTTGCTATTCAACCACAAATGTTTTCTTTTTATATTTATTTCATTTTTTTTTCTGAGTATTATGAGTCGATATTCAGGTACTAGATATACTATCTTTGCAAAGCAAAATGAAGAAATATCAGTGCACTAACTGGAGCAGTGGATACCTAGAAGCATGAATGAAATCAAGCAAATGTCTAAGTGGAAGTTTTCACATCGTAGTAGTCAGTATCCTAAATCCGTGTAGTGTTTTCACCTATTTCACGTTCTGCGCTTTCTTCAAGAACATCAACAAAAAATTAAACTAGAATAAGTTCAGATGGAATGGTTTGTGAAAAATCAGTAAGCATTTAAGGCAGAATGGTGTGGTGAAGGTGAGATCAGGGTGTGATGGAATGGGAAGATTTGTCATTGATTTGTGACGATTGTGACAATCTTTCTCATAGAAGATGAAATATTTGATCTCATCTAAATTTGCCTCAATCGTTTTGCATGTCTTTTCCTTATTTCTGCTGCCATATTACTGAATAAAAGGTGCTTTGAGGATTATTTAGACAGTCATTCCCAGTAACATATCCACGTGAGGGGATTTATGCATGTATTAATGCACATAGGCATTCATGAGAGTTATGAGGAATAATTGTATCAGCAATTTCTCTGTTACTTTTGACCTAAATAGGGCCTACACATTTTCCCAGACAGATAATTAGCTCTGCTGCTTCAAAATTACATTTTTTCAGCATAAAACAATTTCCTGTAACTCTTTATCCTTTTGTTCATATATGTAATGTGTACACACATAGACACACACACACACACACACACCCCCCACACACAAACACTTTTTCCAAAGAGAAATTCAGTGTATGCTTTAAACAATGGCAGGTCTCAGGTACAAATTCAATTTGACCAGGCTGTGAATGCAGGATGAAGATGTGGGGCTACGGTAAGTTGGATAGAAAGGCCGTTATCCAAGGCTGAGGGTAAGCAATAAAGGCTATGGTACACCTAGGTTCAAGAGACCAGTAAAGATGATTAATCTAAAGGAAATTGAATATTATGAAACATAGCATATAACTAATTCCTGAATTTAGGATAGCACCATGTGGAGTTTTTAAAAATTCCTAGACCCATACTAAGGACAAATACCTAATCATATTTGTTGAATCAGGATCTCTGTAGCCACTTAGCCATGCTCTGTAACTAATGAGTTTCTTAGAAAATTATATCCAGATTTTTTTTTTTTTTTTTTGCGGTACGCGGGCCTCTCACTGTCGTGGCCTCTCCCGTTGCGGAGCACAGGCTCCGGACGCGCAGGCTCAGCGGCCATGGCTCACGGGTCCAGCCACTCCGCGGCATGTGGGATCTTCCCGGGCACGAACCCATGTCCCCTGCATTGGCAGGCTGACTCTCAACCTCTGCGCCACCAGGGAAGCCCCTATCCAGATGTTTTTGATGTAGTCAATCCAGAAACCCCCAGAAACATTAAGAACAATAGTTAGAGACATTAATGAGCTGACATGTGTTAGTTAGAAACAGCCAGGGAAACAGAGTTATCAGAAAGTGGGACAAAGGAGACTTACCAGAGACCAGGCAAAATATCACAGATAAGATAAGATACAATGTATTAGTCAGATCCTGTTAGGTTACCCTGAAGTAACAAATAATCCCCTATTCTTAGTTATTTTTAACAACACAGGTTTACTTCTTGCTTGTATTCTTTGGGTCAGCTGTGCATCAGCTGTGGCTGTATTCCACATGCCTTTTTCATTCTCGGATCTAGCCCCTACTGATATATGTTCTCATGGCAGAGAGAGAAAAGCACTCACGGTACCACACAGTGTCTCTTAAAGCTTCTGCTCAGATGGGGCATGTAAGGTTGAACTCACATTCCACTGGCTAAAACCAGTCTTATGGCCAAGTTTGATGTCAATGGAGTGGGGATAGATTCTCTTCCAACAGGAAATCACTGCAAGTTACGTGACAATATGTGGGGATGCATAATCCTCTTCCAGGTAGGGGACCAAATACAGGTACAGCACTTGTAGCATATGCCTCTGAGATCTCCCTTCAGGAGGCAACTTGACATTAGGAATGAAGGTAGCTGACAACTAGTGACACATTGAGGGGTTTTGTGCTTCTTGCCCCCATAATTCTGGTCTCTACCTAGTTAGAAGTCTTGGTCTCCAAAGCGGGCACGCTCTTTCTCCAAGATACAGTAAGGGTCCCATTGAACAACAAGGCTATAGCTGCCTCCTAAGTAATTTGAGCTCGCTTTGTATAGTGGCCAGCAGACAAGAAGACAGGTCTCCATTGTGGAAGAGATCATGGACCCTGATCAATAGGAGGAAGCGGAGCTGCTGTTACAAGATGGTTCAGAGAGAAAAATGTATGGGACCCCTCTGGTTACTCCCTTGCCCAGCTGTGAGTTTGAAAGGTCACCTGCAGCAAGCTGGCCCGAGAAGGTTGACCGGATGTTCCAACCTCTCGTTAAATTAGTCTCACCACCAGGCAAGCCACTGAGACCAGCAGAGGTGTTAGTTGAGAGTGAGGTGAATTTAGAATAAGTGTGGGAGGAGGGAGATAATGCATATCAATTGCAACCCCCATATGAACTGCAGTGAAAGGAGCTATAGTTTCTCACACCAACTGTCCCCTCGTAAGTTTTCCCTCATGAAGCATCCAACAGGATCCATGAAAGAGCTGGTCCCCAAACCTGCAGAAGAGCATCTGCTGAGCATAAGGGGTGAATTGCGGCAGCCATGAAACTTCTCTAAGGACAGCACTTAGCTGACAGCCACCAGCCACAGAGTCTTCAAGTCGGATGCAGCATTTAGGTCAAGGCCACTCTGCCCATGGAAAGCTCCTAGCTAACAGCTGAGCATATGAGGTATGGGACCTGGCTATTTCTGCCCAGTGTGGGAGTGCTTGTGTCTGAGTTTCCCTGTTGGGCTGGCTGAGACTTGCCCATAGCTACACCATGGTCTGAAGCTCTTCCTATCCAATTATTTTTCCTTCCCCTTCTCCTTCCACAGGTGTCATGCTACGTTGTGGTCTGAGGCTTTTTCTGCCTATTCCTGCTCCCTCCTTATCCCAGGCATTCTCCTCAATAAATCTCTCCCTCTAAATTTCATCTATCTTGGTATCTGCTTTCTGGAGGTCATGAACAAACATTCTTGGGAACGATCATACCATCTATGACATTCAGGAACCAAAGAAGCAAGAAAGAGAAAGTCTAATAACAAAAGTGAGACCCCAGAAATAAGAAATGCCTGTGAAAATAGGACAGTCCCTTGCTTCAGACTGGGTATTTAAATGCTGGTTGGGAAAGTAGGAACTAACTCCACTATAGGAATAGTTGGCTTGAAGTGAAAATTACGTGGGCTGAAGAAAGCAGAGTCTTTTTGCAGTAAGACTCTAGTGCTCAAGATAGATTAAGCCTGACACATCTCATGTTATAAAAATAAAAATAAGTTTCATAACCCTGAATTTAAAGAAGTACACTTTTTCTCACACAATGAAGGTAATGTTGCAAGACGTAGCTGTCTGTTGGTTTGTCTATTATAAAATTAAAAAAAATAAAGTACTACTTAAATCAATGTAAGTTGTTTTCCTAGAAGTAATTGATAAAATATTTGTAAACTTCTCCAAAAAAGTTATTGGCTTATGAACAGACCTGGACATTTGTGCTCTGGAATCACTGAGTTGTGGTTTCTATCCTCATCTCCACCATTTAGCACCTCTACTTTAGCTGCTGATCCCAAAGACCATTTCCTTAAGAGATAAATAGTAGTATTAGCCTCATGGAATTGTTATCAAGTTTACCTGAAATGCTACATATGAAGCATTTAGCATGGGATCTGACATATTATATGCAGTGAATAATTTTAGCTTTACAATTCCTACTTTTAAGTCCTGTCCTCCTGAATTCTGTTTAGGGGATCATAATCTGCAATGTAAGGCCGTATCTCTAAAAAAAGTGGCATATGGTACCATGTAACCTCAAAAAACTGTGCACAAAGTCGAAACAAAATCTTACATTTAACTCAAGATAATCTAGGCAAACATGGTCTCCATGTTCTTAACTTTCTTCAGTATTTGCTTTGATTTTTTTTTAAGTACCCGTTGATCGGGACTGACAAAGAAAGGTACAAAACAAGAACTTCAGAGCTGCTTCGACAATGCTATTCAATAGAGCTTGTTACTTGTCTTGCTGTCTTCTTGAAAATCCATCAACATTAATGTTTTATGTCTTCTTCTGAGAAATGCTTCCTTTCAGAGACGAAAACGCAACCCCTGAGAAGGGTGAGCTGCTAAGGTGAGATGTCAACTCTAAAAGTGACAGAGGCACTGCTTCTCTGTGTCATTTTGAAGCAAATATGCCAATATCTCATAGTAGAGTATTCCTGGGAACCACTGGAAAAAAAAAAAACAGAATCCCGGTTCATATGTGTACCCTCTTTCAAGGATATCTAGGAAGTTGGGATACAAACAGTGTTGTTACCTAGGAGTTTGCTTCTTGCTTGGAATTTTTTTTTTTTTTTTGTAACAGTTCTGTGAAGCTAAGCTCAAAAATCCATCTCTGACACTGATGCATAATCCAGTATATTTTTACCTTTGCAAAGTTCTGAAGCCCCTGGAAAATTTCTGTTGATTTTTCAAGAAGATGTCTTTATCTCTTATTAGGGTAAGGGATTATTCAATCATAAAGTAAATGGGGTAAATCTGAAAGGGAGGTGGAGACTACATCTCTAAAGGAGATAATAAAATTTACCTGTGGGCAAGTTTACCACTGTCATCTGCTAAGTATTCAAAATTTTCATGTTAGGCATTTTTACAATGAATGAGCAGAAGGAAATCAATATCGAGATTTTATTCATTAAAATTACCACTTAAAAAGTTTATATTTGATGCTGTCTTCCTCTTGCCTTCTCTGCAAATACGCAAGACCTAACACTGATGACCCCATGCTGCCCTGTGAGTCCCGCTAGCCCACTCACCAGAGGGACCCCCGCTCTAGAACTTGCCCTTTCCCCCCTCAACACTGGCCTATTCTTGGTATCATTTCCAGCTAAAACAATCTGTGCTTGTGAAAAATTATACATAGAAAGAGCCAAAAGATTGGTATGTTACACTTTTTCCTATTTTGACAGGCAATATGCCTCAACCCATAGTCTGACTGTTAGAGAGAGAGGTGTGATTCATTACATCCTCCGTGATTTTGGGCAGATGGAAATTGTCATACAATTCATCATCCCAGTCCCATTAGGCCTTGATGAGTACAAGTGGCACTTCACATCCACTCACCTTGAGCTTCATGCAGGCAGGAGTCCTGTCTTCTCGCTCACTCTTATAAACACTGTCACATTATAGGTGCTCAAACATACTTGTTTTATGAAGGAAAAAAATGAAGAAAGGAAGTAAATCCACTTTGGAGATAGATTAGATAGATACATAGATAGATACATACATACACATATATATAGGTACATAGATACATACACACATAGGTACATAGATAGATAGATAGATAGATAGATAGATAGATAGATAGATAGATAGATAGATGATAGATAGATAGATGATAGAGGGCTTAGAGAATTTTGTGGACACTTGTCACTTGTGCTTCCAAGGTATTCATTCTCCCTAATTCTGGTAATGATAATTCCTACGTGGAGATCAGTCTTCTTCCTCTCAGTTTAACATGTTACACAGACTCAGCCAATCAATTACTAGATCCCCCCGGCCACCATGACTATTGTAGGGACTGGCAAACTGGTGAATCAGAGTAAACCTTGGCACTGGGTAGCATCTCAAAATGCCTCAGCCCTCTTGCCACTACAAAGGGAGACTAGTGGAACCAGGTCTGTGGCATCGTAGACCTGGATCTAGATGTGCCTGCAGCTAGGTAAATCCTAGGGCCCTTCAGTTTTGTCGAATACTAAATTCCATTTTGTTGAAGCCCGATTTAGTTGGGTTTTCTGGCACTTACATTGGCATACAGTCCTAAATGAGCCAATACAATGCAGCAATTACTAAATAAATATTATTGGCTAACATGTCAGAAAATGCAGTTGATATCAGGAAAGGACTAGGAATGACACAGGGCAGGAAATGAGTGCATCATTCTTATTTATTGCTGGAAAATATCCTTCCTTTTTAACAGTATAAGTGGAAATAATTAAGTGTCGATTGGTTTGCCCCATATATATATATATGTGATCATGCAGTACACTTTGATGTGGAAACTTGGCTCCAGTAACATTAAACTGTGTTCATATTTTCTTCCAAGTTGTTCACTCACCATTACCCTCAATGTCTTCCCTGAGCCCCACTTGCTTATTCAAAGCCATAACCTGTGGATTTCTTGCCTTAGGCACAAACATTCATTTTCACCACTTCATATCCTCCATGATATCCATTTTCTACTTTTGTGCTCCTAATATCTTAACTCTTCCTCATGTTTTTCCAGACATCAATTTCCGGCGTCTGGCTATTGATTGGTGCTTCTTGGATCTTAAGGACAAGTGTTAAAAATGGGATCTTTACACATCTTTTTATTACCTGCTGTGGTGAACTATAAGAGCAAAAACAAAACTAAATAAAACAAAACAATGGGAAAAAAGAAACCTGTCCCGAAGAGAAGGGATTCAGTTTCTAACTCCAGATGTTATATTTAACATTGATATGCTTAAGCACTGGATTATTTCTCTTTGCTAAGATACTTCAACTCTGCCCAAAATTTGGTGTCTCAGAAAGAATATTAAATACGTAATCAACCATTGAGTAGCTATCTGGTTTTATGTAGGAGGCACATACTTTCTGAGCTTCCATTACCTTTATCTTTATATAAGGGAAATACTTTCCAGAGTTGTTATAAGAAATTAAAATAAGATTAAAAAATGTCAAAGACACCTAGGAAGGTGTCCAATCCAAGTTGAGGCTAGACAAATATTAAGGCGCCTTCCCTAACTTCCTGGTTTGCCAGGCAACTCTGTAACAGTTTTTACCTTTCCGTATCCAGTTATAAGGAGGGCATTTTAATGATAAATTTCCAACGTATGGCACCATAAAAGAAAAAATACTTTAACAGTATAAGGGCATTTTGCTTATTTCTGTAAGAGGGCTTTGACAATAATTGTCAGGCAATATACTTCCAAATCCAAATTAGGGGAGAAAAAAGATCTTGCTTGAAAATGAAGGAAAAGTAACAAAAATAAATAATTTATCTTTTCTGCCATAATTGTGGGTATAATACAGAGTTGGGCAAATTTTTGAATGGATTTTATGGTTTTTTTCTGTCAAAACTCCATGATAATTCAAGATTTTTGTGAAAGTTAGGGCTTAAGGTAATCATGGCTAGAGTTATGCTTGAAACAAATATGTCATTATTTATCATAAGTGCTTATTGCCAAGAGTTTGAAGTCGATATTGCAGCCCATTGATTTAATGCTTAGTCATAAAATAAAGTGAGGAGGTTAGAGTGGGGAGTAGAGAGATTTTTTTAACCTTTATCAAAGT
Organism: Neophocaena asiaeorientalis asiaeorientalis; assembly: GCF_003031525.2. Classification (NCBI taxonomy): domain Eukaryota; kingdom Metazoa; phylum Chordata; class Mammalia; order Artiodactyla; family Phocoenidae; genus Neophocaena; species Neophocaena asiaeorientalis. The sequence goes on from NW_020172738.1 coordinate 6,093,266, forward strand.
TCCTATTGTTCACTTCTTAATCTCTAGAGAGATGGAACTGAAATTTAATGTTTATTAAAGCCAGAACAAATTCTATGGGACATCTTTAAGAGTCTTATTTTTACTTGAAACATGTCGAGTGCTTTTAAGATTAGCATATGTTATTATCTATGGTATTTTGGAATCTAAAATTAAAACATTCCTCATTTCTATATACAAATAATACTTCTCTACTCCTTAAAGTGTCATGGCTTGAAGAAGAGACAGTATATGGAAAATTCAAATCCTATAATGATATTCAGATTCAACTTAGAATATAGTTTACAGAAGTTCACATCGTGGGAGATCTTTTCCAAAAATTCAACCAAAGAAGGGGAGGTTCTGGAAAATATATTTTTTTATTTGTGTCTTCAAAACTAACATAAGCTTTGAATATGGTTTGAGAACATGCCAAGTTTTCACAAATGAGTTTAGCTAACCATATGTGGCTCATTTCTCAATCTAGAAGTAGAAGCTAGAAATACAGAATGTTAACATATAACAGCCTTGAACTTCCTGAGTAGAAGGCTACCTTAATGCCAGTTTAAAGTATAGTGATGAGTTTGGCTTTCTAAAAGTATCATTTTTATGGAGGAAGAAACAATTCCCTGTGTTGAGGCATTTAATTCATTTACTCACCATTTATTCACAAAGTATTTGAATGCCTACTCTTGCTGGGCAGTGACCAAAGCAGAGGGGTCCGTGTCCTCAGGGCCTCACAGGCTATTGAACCAGCATGATTTAAGTGCCATGCGATGAGATGTTCTCTCAGAGGAAGTACCAGGCAAGTGCAATGGAAGCACAAGTCCTGGGGCCCCAACCATGGCTGAGGGTCTGGGAAGTCCCATGGGAGAGGAAGTGGCTTTTCAGCTCATGCAGCGCATGAGTAAGACTTAATCAGGTAAGGGAGAGAAGTGGAGAGAAGAGAATGTGTGTGCAGACATTTGGAATCGAGAGAAACTGAGAAATTAGAGTTATTTGGGTAGAACTTCATTGGACCTGTTTGTCTTGTAATTCCAGTGGCTGGAACTGTACTTGGCTCAAAGAGGGTACCCAGTAAACATTTATTAACTAAATGAATGGAGAACTGTACATATGATTGGGCATAATTCAAGAATAAACTCCCAGGTTTCTTAAGCACCAGGACGGATGATAGTTTTATTTAATTTCCTCCTTTCCTTCACTTGCCATTTTCTTAGTTTATGATGAAGGAGAAAGGAAAAATCTGAGAATACTCGCGCACTGTTAATTCTTGTCCTTGTTATAAGAGTAATCCGAATGCAGGGATCAGCTTAATCCCCTCTTCTCCATCTCCCCCGGTCTGCCTGGGTTTAGGTGCTCATAATTTCAGGACTAAATTAATGCAATTGCCTCTTAGCGGATCTTTCTCCACGGTGCTGCCAGATTTATCCTTGTAAGTGCAGATTTGCTCATGTCACTCCCTAAATTAAAACCCTTTGATAGCTTTTCTATTTCTTCAGATGGAAAATCCAAACTTTTATGTGACACTCATGGTCTTTTCAGATTTGGATCCTATACCAGGTCTTATCTGCAACATTCTCCCTCCTTGAACTTAAAATTACCCTAATATAACACGTTCCCACTTTAACTTTGTTCCAGATCGTTGATTCAGGGATAAAGTTCAAGATTGACTGTATGCAAAGGGTGGCAATGAGTCTTGAGGACACAGACAGGTTAAACTGTGACCTCAGCCAGCAGTCATGCTGCTGTCTGCTTGACCTTCTTCCTTTGGCTAAATCATGTTTAAAGATCTAATTCAGATGTGGTTTCCTTGACAAAGGCTTCTATTATCAGCCAGGCTTTCTCAAGGTTGATCTCTGTCCTTCTCCATATCAGAGCACCTCCTCTATGGCACTCTACGTTTGTCATCTGTGAGTTGATCTCTTCTGGTCTGTGAGCTGCTTGAGGGACAGACCATGAATTATTTGCAGCAAGCGGAAAGTAAGTAGAGATAATGGAAGGGAGGGAAAGATATGATCCATGAAAAATTGTTTGATATTTTTAAAAACTCTTTGACTTAGGCATTTTCAAACTATCATTAGAAAGAAAAACTGCCAGGACACTATGTGACTCAAGTATCCAATACTTATTTTCACTGTTGAAACAAAATGGAACCTTCTAATAGCTACCTGTCATATGTTTATAGACAATCTGGATGCCTGAGATAACGCAGTGGAAACCTCTAAACTAATTTTTATTGAACAAATTCCCGGATTAGATCTAATTCTTCTTTAACTTTGTAAAACATTTTGATCAACAGCCATGGCATTCTGAATGCCCATGGTTGATAGCAGGCTCACTCACTTACGCTCAGAAGACTGAATTGTATGCTGATGATAGTTAAGTTTGCTCTCAAAACTGCTCATGTCAATTGCACTTGCTGCTGTAATTATATTATCAAATAGTATATAAATCAAAGAAACATGAGTTTGAAAACTTAGTGAGAATTTCTCTGAAAACTCTGTTGTAAAACTATGTCAGTGGTTTGGAAGATACTCAATAAAAGGAGGTTTACTAAAAAAATATATGGTCTGGTTGGATGTGGTGAGATTACGGTAAATCTGTTAAATCTAAAAGGAGTCTGAACTATGTTTGTTTGTTTGCTTGTTTTTCCAAATGTCTTTAAATTGGGGCTCAGCTTTAAGGAAACTGAAACCGAATTAAAAAGTGAAAACTAATGGACATGTTTTGTGCATAAAGATTATATGGAAATCCAATTAGGGAAAACACACACAAATAAAAGACTCTATTGCCAAATTTGGTAAACAGTGTATATTTACAACTTTACAGTTTTAAAGAGCTTTATATGTGCTTATGTGTTTCTTTTTTTAATATTGCTCCAATTTTTAAATATTTTGTTTAATCAGTCCCAACTGTATTAGATCTAGATACTCTATATTTATATTCTATAAAAAAAAATCAACTAGCAAAGAGCCTGGCACACAGTAGAGGCTCAATAAGTCTCAAAAATGTTGGTTTCATTCCTACAAAAAAAAAAAAAATCCCACTAAATTATCAGCAAAGACTCCAAGATCATTGATTCAAAGGAAGTTTTTTAGAGATAGCCATTGAACTACAGAAAGTCAAATTTTTCTTCAGGTATAATTAGGTACAGTTAATTAAATAATGTAAAATGTTAATTTAATCACAGAAAATTATTTGAGCAATTATATTCTGAAAGCACTTTGGAAATGGGTGCTGGAAGTAAACACATTTTCCTAGTGGTGATAACATACAAAGCAATGCCCTGAATTCAGGAAAGAACTAAACAATTCAAGAAAGCAGCAGATGCCATGCTCTTCAGTACCATTTCAATATAGTTTCTCTTTTGAGAAGTTGGGTACCTAGTGACTTTCCCAGCCCTGACCATTATCCATGATGCCACATTAGATACTGACATCACCTTTGAGAGCTTCTGCTATTGTTGTGTGTGCAAAACTAGCAAGATATGCATCCCATTTTTCAGAGTCTGTATTATCCAAAATACTGGCAGAAAAGGACTAGTATACACAAAGTTATTTCTGGTATGATTTTATATCCAGAAAAAGGATTTTTCCTTGCATCTGTAAAGTTCCCAAGTACATAGCCACCTATTCATTTACCTTCTAGAAGACAGATGGTATAATTTGCCAAGCAAAATCAGAGAACTGGAATAAAAACGCTTTAGTGTCAGCTCTGTCTTAAACATAAGGCTTTCACCCTTTTTAAAAACTTGAAATATGCTATTAAGATGAATAGATGTCCCTTTGACACTCAAGGTCAATATGTTCCAAAACTAACTCAGCATCGTCTCCCACTTCCCTCTATTGAAACTTTGTCTTCAATAGCATCCTCATGCTATCAGTCACGGAGAACAGAAACCCCCAAGTAATTTGACATCTACATTCTTCCTATGTACACACTGGTCAACAAATCCTTCCTCGTCTCCTTTGATCTCACATCTGTCTCCTATTTTCCAAACTATCTACGAGGTCTCGGCTACTAAGTGATATTCCTAGTTGGATTCTCTATCTCAATTTCCCTATTTATTAACCTGAAGAAATAGTCCTAAAAAAGAAATAGGATTACCTCAATTCCCTTCTTTAGAGCTTTCAGGATTACCCAAAATAGAGTCCACTTTTTCCATAAGGCAATTCAGGCTTTGTATGTATGACCCAGCCTCCTTTCCACCCACTCACATAATTCTCGCTCCCTGGGGTCTCTTCCTCTTCAAACTATACCTCCACTTGAAAAATATAAATTTCATGTTCATCAGAACCTAAACTGAAAGCCATGTTCTCCCTGAACCTTTTATCAATACTCTCTCTCCTCTAGCTTGAATTTCTTGTGTATTATTTGTCACCTTCTGCCTTAGAGCTATCATACACAAACATGAGATTCTAGAATTTTTGAGGATGGGGATCAAATTTTGTACATTTCTTTATCTCCCTTAGCATTTGGTATGCTTCCTTGCACATAAAAAGTAACATGTCAGTGTTTAGGGAGTTAAAGTAAATTTAGACAATAATTAAAATGAATATATAGTTAATTATTTTAACTCATTATTTCTAGGTATATATTAAATTAAAGGATTGTAACTGTCTAGAAATTTTGCTTTAATAAATAAGTCTGGAAGACAAAATTTAAAAAAATAATAGAAGCTTGGTTTGGAAGGAAGTGAAGATGTAAAATGAAATATAGAGTATAAGTACATTATGTCATCCAGAAATTCCCAACCTCTAAAGAAGACAGAGCTCAAGATCTACAATTGAACAAGTAGTCAAGCCATTTTTTTTTTCCAGGAAGTACTGGTAAAGTGGAAAAAAATCTATAATCTTTACATCTACAGAAAGAGAGACAGTATAGATCTCACAGAGATAGACAGACAGACACACACACACACAGAACACATGCTTTTTCCACCCTAGTTAGGAGATTCTGTTTCTAGCTCTGCTCGTACATCATCATATGACCTCTAGGGAAATCATTTCTAAATAGATTCATTCATCTATCACTAGGGTAGAAATACCTCATCAAACGATCCCTCAGGATATTTGTGACATTAAAATGTGAGTGTAAAACAAGGTCAGGTTATATTCATGAAGTGTTTTTCCTATTTAACAACAGAAACTATTTTTCTATTGGACACACTATCTTGGCAAACCGGTAAGTCTGGGAACTGCACTCCTTGACATTTTTGAAGTCCATTTAAAAAATAAATGCCTGCAATTCCAAAATCCAACCTTCCATCCCTCATCCATATAATCAGAGTGACATGTAAATGTGAATCGCTAGAGATACTGCTTAAGAACTAAACGCTCATTCACAGATGCATTAGTTACCCTAAATGGAGTGGCCAATGTGCTGTCTTTATACACAACAGGCTGTACATCTGCTTAATGCACCCGAATGTAGTAACATAAAAGATTGAAATATAGATGCCATGGACTGCCTACGCAGAGGCCAGAAGCTTGGCTCTGTTTTTCTAGGATGACTTTTTGGAAACACTTCACTTACCCTGATTGGTTTCCTTCAGACAAAATGATTGAATCTAATACACCATGTCAATGCAGGCACTTGGATTATTCACTTCAAGGTGCAGCCCTTAAGGGCTTCAGGGTCCAGTGTTAAAAATTTGCCTTTGATCAAACCTCATCCTCTCCCACACATCTTTATTCATAACAAATTAGAAGCTATTATCCCAACAGATTAGCAACAGTTTTAATGCCCACAGTGCATCTTAAAATAAAAAGAAACAATTTTCCAGTTATAATGGATGCGGTATCTTAGTTGGCCTCATTATAATATTTATCATCTGTTATTTGTTGCCTGTGTTACACAGTAATGAAAGATACATAGCCCTCAGAGTTTATCGTTTAATGGAGAGCACATTTGAATTTAAGATCTACCCTATTAAAATAAACCTTTCTTACACACTTCTAAGGGGAGCAGGGAAATGTGACTTCATGGCTGCCTTACTGAGAAGGGAGTTTCTTATTTACTGAAGAACGGTTCAACTTAAGGAAGACAATTAACTTAATGATTCTTTGGCAAAGGTTGATTTTTGCCCCCATTTGTAACTGTCATTTATGGGCATCTGTTTCAGTTTTTTTTAAAGCATTTGCAAACCTTGGATTCCAGATTGGAATCACCGAAAGAGATTTACATTGCAACTCATTTAGTTTAAAAAAATGGAGGATGAAAAGTTGGTAAGTTTTAGGCTAATTTAAGAATACGTTAAGACACAGTGTGAAATATACACACATTCCCTGGCCACTCAATTTTTTGAAATCTTCTCAAAGATACCTCTTTTCTTCCTATCTCAGCCACCTCTCTCATAGTCAGAACCTACCCTTTTGATTACCAATAACTTAACTCCTTCCATTACCTTAAGATTAAACATATGTATCGTTGACTGCTGACACTTGTCTTTTTGGCTCACTACCTCTGTTTGCTTAATCTCAAGTTACCTTTGACACTTTTTTGAAACCTCTTATCCATTGCCTTGCAATCTCCTCTGTGTTCCTCCTCAATTGTTGTAAAACTTGTCTTTCTGCATGCAGCTTACGTTTCATGATCAGTCATTATTATCACTCCATGGCAAACACCCTCAACACCCTTGTCTTTGTAGTGTAGTATTTACGTGATGAACAGGGGAGTGTCAAATGCAGAGGTCATGATCAGTCAATTCCGGTTATTAGCAGGCGAGGCTGTCTTCATCACACGCACAGATGACCTCAAGCAACACATCAGATTTGGTCTGCAGCCTTCTCTTCTCATGGTTCTGCCATAGCATTACTAGGTCAGTCTACTGAAGATCCACTGAAGGGAACACTCCCTTGCTCAAATATCTCAATAGTATGTGATATTAAAATATGTTCTAATGCGACAACACCATACACATTCAAACTTATTTTCTGCTTCTATATTTCCCAATATCCATTCTTTGCTGATGAACCCCCTCAAGAACACAGACCCCTGATTACTTAATACTTAATTAATTTGTTAATGAAACCCGTAATTATTGAAGACCTATCTGTGCCAGGTAGTGTTCTAGGTCCTAGTTTTTCAACAGAGAACAAGATATTTATCTTCCCCAAACTTAGAGACTAGAGGCAGAGCCAGGTGATTAAGACTAACGCCAGGAAGAATACAGAGTGAAAGAGAAAGATGTGAAAGAGGAAAGTGGAGGGGACCTACTTTAGACTGGGGGATGAATGAATAATTCGTTCTCTGTAGAAGATATTCTTTTCATTTCTTCAAATTCTACATATGCTTTGAAATACACCATCAATTCACCCTTCAATTTACTCTCACTGACAGCAGATTTCTCTAAACTTGTCTACTTCCTAAGCCCTCAGAAGTGCAAATAGAACATATTTTTTTTCCAATTCATTTCATAATTTTGATTTTTTTTTGTTGCCAAATAAAGTCAAAGTTCCTAAAGAGGGGAAGAGAGAATCAGTGCTGTTTGTTATGTTTGTTTTTAGCTCCCAAAGGCCCTAGCACAGTCCTGAACATTTAGAAGACTATTTTGACAGGAAAATTGACCTACTAACATGTCCTTATAAATTATCAAAAGAAGCACATGCGTAGACTTTATGCATTGAAGAAGTTACATGAGCACTATTAATTCTGCATGATAAGCAAATAAAGTATTTTGAATTTCTTCCCAGCCAAATTTAAAGAGTTTAGATAGAGTTAATGCATTGTTTTGCGTTGGTATTATTAGTTTTTACCAATAAAGGTATAAGAAACACAGACATAAACAAGCTGCATAGTTTTCTCTTGTCTTCCAACTAAAATTCTTGTGAAATTCAGGCAAACAAGACCCTCCCATAAGGATGGAGGTAAAAATGTGATTACATTGTGTATACAAGCTCTATGAGCAGAAATCAATCTACTCCACTCTACCTCAACTTTTTTTCCCCCCACTCTACCTCAATTCCCAAAGCATCAGTAACAAAAACAGTAAATAACATTCCCCTATACAATATGACCAAGTTCAGATAAAACACAAAAACAACAAAATCATACCTTGACAGATACATGTGGAAGACCTATTTGCAAATCATTTCTTTCAAACCTCTTCTACCCTCTGTAGGACCCAATTTCTTGGGAAGAGTGAAATTTCATATCTTGATTTCTGATATCTTCCTTCAAAAGCCACAAGCAGGCTCTGGAGCAGAAATGAACGGCTGAGACAAAAATGTGAATCCAGCCGAAATGGTCACTTCAAAATAAAGTACTAGTGACTGAAGCTACACAACGGACAGGATTTGAGGTGACTAAATGCATCATGGCAACTGATTCACTTCTGCCTTTCGAAGTCATCTCCCAAATCGAGCAAACTAATACTTCCCATTTTCGCACAGAGATCTAGAGACTATTCACAGAAAATCTGGTGACAGAAACTTTGGTTCACATCCAGTTTGGCGGGGAGACACGGTCATTGAGTAATTTGTCTGGCTCAATGAATGTCTGTGATTTGTGTGTCATATTCCCTCATATTAAGGGAACTGCCATTGTTCCCACCAACTTGGATTTATAAAATATTTGCCTTCTATAGAGTGCTGAGTGCTGTCATACTTTTCATGTGATATGTCCCTACAAATGCATCCCCATTTTACAAATTAAATAAGTGAGTAATATAAAATGAAACTAACAAGAAGAGGGTAGAGTTGGAAGTGAGATTAAAAAGGTAACTGGAAATGTGAGCTTTATGCATGGTTATTGGAAGGACCTCACTTTGACTGGCTGGGGCAGTCATTGGGGAGTTTTCTAGTTGTGGAGCTGATCACACCAACTTGACAGAGCCTCTCCTGCACTTATCTTCCCAACTCCAAGGTGACTTCACATGGGTAGCTTGAAATCGGCCACAGTGGAAATATTTACACAGGGGAAATTAGCAAATGTCACCAATCAAGGCTCTTTCTTTCTCCCTATAAAAGTGATTGTTAAAGTTTTTGCTGTTTTTAAAAAAAGAGTGACATGATGTGAAGTAAGTTCTGAATTAATAATGGGAATTGGGGGAGGAGGTAAGAACAGAGCAAGAGAGATCAAATGGAAGAACACTACACAAATCCAGGGGAGACCCCCAGTGACCCAGATTAGGGTAGTAACCATGGAGATAGGAAGAAGTTCCCTTGCAAATCTGCTGTCTAGAAAACAACACTACGAGTTGTGTTGGGAAAGTACAAAAGTACTTTTGTGTAAAATCCCTCGTCATCTTTAAGTTGGCCTTCCTGTACATGCTAGATAAACGCGGCAATGAGCAGATATCACTGTGCATCTCCCAGTTCATGACCCTGCACCGAACTATCTTCTTCCTGAGACCGGGAATAATGACAACACTCTTTACCAATACATGTTTTGAAAATGCATTTTAAATACTCTTTTTAAAAAACATAAAAGCTTTTATAAAAATGTTCTCCTTCAGCAGACCTTACTTTATACTCTGCACCAAACTGACAGGATACATCATGGAAATAACATCTAAATTATCAGAGTATTTTACATTTATACAAAACACATTTATCCCTCAAGTGATATGTTTGTCACAATGTCCTTGTGAATATGCCGTAGAGTATGATGATACCTGCTTTATGAATGAAGAAACACACCGTGATGGGTAAATTAACTGGTAGGGTCAATTCTGAAATGTACCACTTCAACAATCTTCCTCTTCTGCTGGGTCCCATGGCTCACGTTTGAACCGAGGATTAATGATCCCAGATACTTCATTTAGTGAGTTTGCATAGTGCATGGATTAAATTACTCATAACAATAGTGACAGTGATAATAAAATTATAATCATCTATGTATAAGACAGTATCCTATATGTGAATTATCTCCAAACAGCCCTATGAATTCGGGACCATTATTGTCCCTGTTTTGCAGCTGAAAAGATGTGTCATAAAGACCTTAAGTAACTTGTCCAAGGTCTTACGGCTTGAAACTAAGGTGCTTTTGAACCAGGCCTGCCTATCCCCAGAACTTGTGCACGGGCTTGTGACTCATGGAACATGGGGATTTTTTTAAAGGAAAAAAAATTCTAAGTATAGAGTCTTAAAAATACTGGCTTGGCCCAAAAGTTCGTTCGGGTTTTTCCCACCCACACCCTTCTGATCCCGCCATTATTTCTGTTCATCATCTCCTGTTCCACAGCCAGACATGATATAGGTTTCCAAACTTTTACTACCCGAGAATGTGCAGCCAATGCATAACAAAAATAAAGGGTTAAGTCAGGAGCTTTCGCAGACTAGGAAATCTTTTATTGCATTAAAGGAAGTGTCATAGAATCAATGAATTTTATAGTGAAGATGAGCCTCCTTGAGGTCATACCCAATCCGGAAAAGTCTCCTACAAAAGTCAGCAGGGCTATAAGCCATGTTTCTCTCATGGCTTGAGACATCACTAACTGCAGAGAAAAGACCCCTGCCCAAGCCACCGGGGAGAAGCCATCTATAGCAGACAGATGTGCAACACACACGCTGGAGGAGGGGGAAATTTTACTAAGTCCTTTCCAAAGACAAATAATTGTAGTAAAAACTATAGAACTCCATTTGGTGAAGATTCTACAGTTAAGTATGAATTTCAAGAAGTTGCTGAGAGATTGCAAATTGACAGACACTTAAATTCTCTGATTTAAAATACATAATGGAGGAAAGAAAACATTTTCGCACAGACAAGTGAGGTGATACCGTTCAACAGAAGATGGGATTCATGCACAATAAAGGATGGTAGGACCACGGTACCTCAGGAAGCAGAGATGGGTTTAACCAGCAATAGGACCTTTCCTTTAAGCACAACCCAGCTAAGGGATTCACTATCACTAGCTCTCTAGAAAGCAAGTTGATTGAAATTTAGTTCTTGCGTTGTATTTCATAGAACGTGTTTATTCACTGCTTATGTATTTATGCTACTGGTAATAAACCATACTTCTTCTGTAATGTGGAAATTATATTTAAACTCTTCTTTTGCCCTTTTAAAGCCCTGTGTTAAGAACTCTTCAGACATCATTAGGGAGGGATATTTGATGGGCAAGATGGCATCCAGAAGACCCTAAGGTTTGTTGCTCTTGATCCTCATTCCGTCCCCAGCAACTAGCACATTACTTGGAACACGAACTCCTTCAAGAAGTACTGGTTAAATAATAAACCGAACAAGCAATCTCATAAAAGCAGTCAAGAGTGTAATGGTCCAGGTGGGTGAATCTGAGACTCAACCCCTCTTAACAGGAGCTAGTCACGTGACTCATCACACAAGTACCCAGACGTATTCAAGGTTGCCTGGCTAATAACAAAGTGTAGGACAAATTTGGCAAGTCCACATTTGAAAAAAAGACAAAAGTCTATCAAAATTTTACTTTACATAATTAGTTGTCTCTGTCTTATCAGCACCCATACCAGCGTAACTCCCCTTTTAGTCTCTGGACTGGTAATCCTGGTTTGAGATTACCTAATCTTCTCAAGCATTATGCTTTCCCCAGTCTCCTTGACATTTCTGTCACCCAGGAGACTTCACTGCACAACAGTAGGTACTACTTGCAAAATTTAATTTACAAAGCATGTCAGGGAGAGGTATTTGCATCTACAAGGAAAATCCCCAATCTTCCTCAAAACTAATCTTCCCCTTCATTTAGCAACAAGCATCCTAAAGCACTGCTCCAAAACTTTGCTCATGGAAATGCCTTGAAAATTTCTCTTCAAAGGATAATGTTCATGGGTCTCCCTTTTTGCTGCTAAGGGAGTCAAACAAGAGTTTTATGTTGTAAGTAATCAAAGGGATACCTTTGGGACAGCGTTGCACGTTGAATGATGTAGAACAGCACAGGATAGAATGGAAATTGAACCTCAGAGCTAGAAGCTGATGTCCCTAGAGTTTGGTGCTTCCTGAACTGCTCTGACAAACAGAAGTTTCTCTAATGGGTGACATGTGAGTTAAAAGAGTTTCACAGTCAAGTTATTAAAAACAGCCAAGTTAAAGATAGTTCAGTCATTTTCTTAACTGCAGGTCATGAGGATGAACAATATGTGAATGTGTATTGTGACCATCCTAGAAGCTTTCACACTTTGCAGTGTTTCCCAAACTGTTTTTCTGGGAATCTCATAGAGCTATGAGCATCCTTTGGGGAATGGACTTGTAGTTAGTGATTTCCAATCTTGGTTGCACATGGGATCCACCTGGGGAGCTTTAAAAAACACTGGTGTTGGGATCCATCCCCAGAGAGATTTATTATTTGGTCTGGGTCAAGGTCCCAGGCACTACTATTTAAGAAGCTCCCCAGGGTCTCATAATGGGCAGCTAGGGTTGAGAAGCCTTGCACTCTGTGAGTTCAACCTCCATGCTTTGGAGGTGAGGAAAGCCTGCTTACTTACACACCCAGACCCTGGCTGCTTGACCGCATGTTGCTTTCATTACCCCCATAAAAGCTGGGGATTTCAGAACATGGTAAACACTGGTAATTATTTCATCTCTAACAAAGGGCAATAAATTTTTTATTTTACTTTTAATAAGGAAGGAAAACAGGAATCTATTGTCTTATGTTATGATTAATTACCAGCTATGGGCAAATGGGACAACTCATGTTTGAAAGCAAAAGGGGAACTGGTAGTCTGTGAGGAAACAACTACGAAAACATAAGTATGATGCAGACTTTGGAGTGGGTGTGCAGCTGAGTGAAACTTTTTATTTCAGTTGAGAGGTAAATAGTTTTGTAGATGAAGCTGGAACCCCTCTTCTCCCTGGGTTCCTTAGCAAAGCTATGCTGGAAAGCATTCGTTTCCTTACCGGGATGGCACATTTCCCTATTTACTGTGTGGTTTTGAGCTAGCTGGTTCTTTAAGGGAAGTGCTTGTTTCAATACTACTGACAAATTCACACTCAGCAACCATCATAGTGGAATTCATTTCGTGACAATTGTCTCCTGGGCTCTGTAGACCCTCATGGAAACGGGCTAAAATCTACCCTGAAAGAATGCCGTTTATGAGAATAACAAAGAAGCAACCTGCCTGCTCAGAAAGTTTGGGAAATAAAAGTCATATAAAAGAGACGAAATAAAAATTCCATTAAGTTTCCATGACTGGCTTACAAAATGAGCAGTCTGATTTTTTTTTCTTAAATACACAAAATCTGTTTATTATATTTTTAAAGGCCAAGGATTATCATTCTTTTCCTGGCACTTATGGTTTCCTTAAGCATATGTTGCCAACCATGTTTGTTCTCCTTCAAGTTCTGTGGGAGAACAATGAAGATTTTTCTCTGCCATTCCTTTTTCCAAGCAGCAGCAGGATTATGGAATGGAAATACATATAGTTTGATTTAAACCCTATGATGGTCAATCAGTATGGGTCAGAAGAAACTTCTTAGGAGAACAAAAAGAGCTTTTTGAACGCTGAGTCCACATTTTCTTTTCTAGTCCCAAATGGGGCCTTTCCTTTCCTCTTCTACCAAGCACGCTGAGAATGTCAGCCAAGCTTCTACCAGTGCTACCAACAGATGTGCCACCATACACAGAGAAAGAGGATTTGTTTAAAATGCTGTCAATGCAGTTGCTCCTGTAAGCGTAGATGTAGGCGTGCGTGGGGGGGACGGGTAAGGTCTATGTGAGAGTGATGGAAAAAGGACTGGATAAAGGACTGTCAAATTATCTGAATGCCTGTAAATAAACAGAACCACCAGAAATACTGTAGGTTATCTTAAAGAGTGGGATAAAACTGGCCTATCAAAACTAATTTAAAAATCATATTCTGTCAAGTTGAAAGGTACCTATGAGAAAGCAGGAAAGCGGCTCTAGGCTAAAACAGAGGGCGAAGGGAGCTGGGAGGGTTCTCCCAGGGCCTGGAGGCCAGCCCCTCTGAGGGGACTCAAGCGTGTACCTTGTGCCCTCCCATCATTTCCAGGCCAAAGGTTATTAGTTCCCAGTGCAAAACAGAGAATATGCCAAGATGCTCCTTCCCAGAGAGAAAGGGAAGTCGACCTCCCCAGAAAGTGTCCAAGAGGATAGGAAACAGAAGAGATAGAAGTCAGAGGCTGGCCTTGGGTACCAGATGGAGTTGATGCTTTTGTCTCTGTGTGATTGCAGAAGTGCTGGTCACGTTTATCCTGACCCCTGGGCAATTCTTCTCCCACACTGCTGGCTAATGTTCCAGCTGTGTGAACCTAACTGGTCCCAGCTGGCTATCATTCCCTTAACTGGGAAGGCCCTTCCTATCGAAAAATTTTTAAATGTAGGGACTCTGAGGAATAGCTGGAACTCAGATGTACACGAGGGAGGAGTTGTCAGATAATCTTCCCAAAGGGGAAGGGCCAGAGAGATTGCACTGTAGAGATGAAGAGAGGAACAGGGTGGGAGAGCAAGAAAATACCATATCAGAGCCTGAAGGAGAGCGTCATCTCCAGGCAACTCACCTCCAAAGTGGGCTCTGATGGGGTTCCTTTTTCTGTATTTTAAAATAGCCAGGATTGCTTTGACTGGGGACAATGAGTTTACATGAGCAGTGCGTGGAAAAAAAACCCAAAGGTTATATCAAAGGTTATTCATGAGAAGCAAATGTCTCCATGGAGGAAATTCGTGGCATTTGAAAGTGGAGACCGAGTCTCCCTAATACCTTAAGCCCAGCTCAGCAGCAGGCAAGGCTCAGTGCCTGTGTCTGCTTACACACTGTGCTGTTTGCACAGGCCTTCAGAGAATTCTCTGTAGCATCAAAGCCTGGAACATTTACTTCCTACAGGAACACTAATAGTTTTGTTTTCAAGCTCATCTACTTCCTTAGCTCCCACCCTTGGCTATGCTTTCAAAGTGGGCTGTTACCAGGAGCCTAAGAACAGCGAATACCCTTTTGACTTTACTGTCTACCTCTCGCTCCTGATTTATTTTCCATGCACAACCAGAAAGTTTCTCAAGAGTCTTGTTCTCCTCTTTTACATTGGTCTTGAAATAATAGCCAAAAGAAGGAAGGCTCAGAGATGATGGCTATTCCAGCCAGGGTTCCATGCACTTTGCTCAAAGTTGGCACTGTGAGATGGGGAAAGTGAGGGAGGGCATGCCCAAGGGCACTAGTTCTCAACCAAAGTGGAGGTCATTTTGCCCCCCAGGGCCCAAGTTACAATGTCAGGAGACATTTTTGACTGTCATGATGCCATCAGGGCTAGCTCCTGGCGTCTAGTGAGTAGAGGCCAGGGCTGCTGTTAAACATTTTCGTACATAGGACAGCTGCCAGAGCAAAAGGTAATCCAGTCCAAGACAGCAATTGTGCCACTGTTGAGATAACATAATCTCAGAGTTCTGAAACTTTTCGAGGTGATGACATGTTGCTCTCCTCTTATGCCCATCATTTCCTCACTACAGCAACTTGGAAAATATCCATCTTCTTCCCAGTGTTGCCCTGAGTGTAGGGCTGTGGGATTCAATGAGAGGGAGCTATGTTCAAATGTACTCTAGGTGTTTTCCCTGGCCAAGCGAATACCCCACATACCATCTACTTCTCCCCACTGCATTGTTGCTTTTAAACAGTGCTTTGGAAAATATCATGAAGCCAGAAACTAAATAGAGTACTTTAATCTTAGAGACATCTCACCCTGCTTCCGTCCCCAGTAACCTTTCTTAAAAAGCTGCTGGGCCAAAGCAATCATAAACCTAAACCAGGAGAGACATAACTAACCTGCTTTGAGAGTCAGTGACCCACTGTGGCAAGCATCAACGTGAGTCTCAATAGGCCAGGCTGGTGACCCTAAACTTCATTCAGACAACCTCAAAATCACCTGGAGGATTGTTGAAACCTCAATTGATGGGCCCTACCCTTAGGGTTTTTGATTGGATAGATGTGGTGTGAGGCCCAAGAACTGTCATTTCTGGCCAGCTCCCAGGTGGTGCTAAGGTTCTGATGGTTGGGGACCACACACTGAGATCCACTGGACTAGGTGCACCAAGTTCGATTCCCAAGCTCATGTTCAAACATTAAGATTCACAAATAGCCTCTTAAAGCAGGAATTAACCTTAGCAATAACTCTTTGAGGGAATTCAACATGAAGTTATTCAACATAAAGCAAGAGGCTTAGGGTCCAGTAGAAAGAGTAAAGGATGTCATATCATAACACCTAGATTCTAGACATGAGTGTGCTTTAGACTACAAGTTAGTTGAACTAAGTAGTCTTTGGGAAATCATTTAATTTCTGACCCTCAAGCCCTCATCTTTAAAAGAGAGAAAATACTAGCCTTACCTACTTCACAGTGTCATGGATACTACTAAATGAGATTTTTTTTAAAGTGATAAATGATAACACTAGATGCGAATGGATATAAGAAGGCTTATTATTCAGCAACGAGCCTGAAGCCACAGAAGCAAGCGGCCAAGCCCTGGTGAAGGGCTATGCTCCCAGTGCAGTCCTGTTACTCCTTTGGAATTTTTAAACTGGAGAAAATCATGCTGGAGGACCATCCTTTCTCTAGATCTACAGCAACGTAGACCCTCAAATTTTCCCTGCAAACTGCAGTCCCAAAATACGTCATGGCAGATGTGAGTCCTCTGATTTTAAAAACTGCATTTATTTTAAAATATATTTATTTTAAAATTGAACTTTAAATTCCCTACATGTATTTATTGTTTATCTGATTCCCTAAACAAAAGGGCATGCTCCTCAATAGCTTGTAAAATGGCTTAAAGTACGCTTTCAAAAGGGTTATTTTCCTGAGCCTGAAACAGAGAAATGGCTATAATATTTTTCTTTATTTAACAATTATGTTATCAAATTATTTCCATATAAAAGTTTGAGAGACTCAAACGTTAATAAAATTATTTCCATTCTCCACGTCAAACTTAAAACCTTAACAAATATTTTGAGCACTAAGTTGAATATTTACTTAGAGGCAATATTCTTCCTAGGCATACTTTTACTCAATAATATTTTAATAGTGTGTGTATGTTGTGTATGTATCTGTGTACGTGTACATTTCATACCCTTTCTATGAGTAACTTTTGTCAAAATCACCAATAATTATAAAAAGAAGCATTTTGACCAGTGTTTTCACCCACTGTTTCCCAGTTCTGGAAACCAACACTTTTCCTTTTTAAAGTCTCTGCTCACACCAGAGCACGAAAGTTGGATAACGGTGGATTAACTTAATTTGTAAACAATTAAAAATAAATGAAAGCTTTCACGTTACACACATCTGCGTATAAATTACCAACATGGAAAATTCACACAGGTGCACTACAGCAACACATTTTTTAAGGAAAACATAAGCCAGTCTCTTCTCAATAAAAAAGACGAAATATTTACCAGCTATCTGAAGAAGTCCTGAACAGTCCATGGAATCCCTGAAATGAGTCCACAGGCTTCCTCCTTCCTCTAAACACCATTTCATCCATTTCTCTCATCCTGTTATTTTTCCCATTTGCAGCAAGACTGCACATTTGTTTACCTAAGTCATTTGCTCAGGCAGGGCCAGCTGGGGAAAAGAGCCACCGTAGGGATTTCAGCTAAGACACCTGGAGGAGGGAACTTGAGTTTTAAAGGACTGATGAACCTTGAAGGGGAGGAGGGGGTGGCAATAAAGAGAACAGGTGTGGTGATAGATGAAGTAGCAAGTACATAAAATAACATTCTGGAAGGTTTGGGTTTCTGCTGCCCCTGAGTAAAGGGGGAATGAAGAAGCGGTATATGTGTGCATTTCCCCAGCCGCTCAGGAAAATCCACAGCACCTTTCCATTAAAATGACTTATTTATCCATCATTAGAAGCTACATTTTCCTTTAAAATTCCCTTAAACTGCTGCTGACATAGTGAAGCAGGAAAAACAAATTAAATAGTTTCATAGTTGATATGATACATAATTACAGCAACAAAGGCCAAGAAGAGAAGAACCTCTGCAAAAGAGCCAGCATGCGTTGGGGATGAACAAAGGTCTACTACCCCAGCATGTAGCATTCTGTTTTCAGTCTTTTTTCTTTTTCAGACCAGTCACCATATATACATAAGCAAAGAGTTTAAAAGCAGCCCAACAGAACTGCCCCTAACTTTTATATGCAAAAGCAGATAGAAAGATGTTTTGTAATGAAAACATCTTGAACGGATCTTTTTCTGTCAAATTGTAGGTAGTGATGATTAAACGGTTTTAAAATCAATATGGAAATAAATATAGAATGTCACCACCAGAATTTTATTTTAAAAAGATAGAAAAAATGGAAAAGGAATTATCACTATTACCATGTAATGGTAAGAGGTTTTTGTATACTGTCGCTTTATTTAATTTTATTCTTATTAGACCCTTTCAAGTTCTATGTATCATTGCTTTTTATCGGTTGCTTGTGTGTGTGTATTTGTTGTAACTATTTTGATGTCTCTCTCTTTCAATTTAAATCACAAACTGCAGGGGCTCTCAGTTTGCCTCATTTTAATCCCCAGCACTTGGCACAATGTTTGGCCAAACTATGAATCAAAAATATTTATTGAAGACATGATAAGTGAATGCCTAAGAGGGTGCAATCTTGCTCCCCAAAGGGCCAGTCTAAACCAGAACATCACAAACTTTATCTATTTCATATATTTGATCCCCATTATAGAAAAGATTCAGGGACTTTCAAGTTTTGAGACATATTACTTTACATCACTCCTTCAGGGAGAGACATGACACACAAGTAAACACTATCCATTTAAATCAGTCAGCTGAGGTTGAAAAATCAATAAATTAGTAACTGGCTCCAAAACTCTGTTCTCCATATTCTTGTTCTTAATGCATTCAATTCTTTATTAGGACATCACAAAGTTTTGCATCCAAAACTTAGCATTGAAGTTTAGAACAGAAACGTAAATGCAGCAAAACTATTGTCACTACATTTAAGACAACATTTTCATTCTAAAGCATTTGCTAGTGAATACAGTGGGCATTAGGTGAATTGACAGTAGCTAATTGGAGAAAAGAAATCATAATCATAATTTTCCCACTTAGTGCAGAGAGTTTGACCATTGATAAAAACCTTGACAAAACAAAGTTACAAGAGGTATCCAGATAACCTGATTGTTTCCTGAGAGATGATGAATTATATATAAGGCAATACTTTTTAACTGACAAATATTTCTGTAGAAAAGGCATTCTTGTAGAAAGAAAAAATAGAGATCAATAGCTATCATCCAATTTTCCCCTGATTTCTCTCTTTGATTTCATGGTGCATAAATTAAGAATGATTCTGAAGTTTCAAAGAGATGTCGACTTAAGGGAAGAAATAGGAAGAAAAAGATAAATTTCCATTTTTAGGTCTCTTGAATTGTAAGACAGTCTTTGCATCCAACGAAGTGATTATAAATAAGCAGAAAGATTGTTTATTCTAAATTTAAGATTGTTAATGCAGATACTTTTTACCTGGGCTGTGTTACTGAGCAACGCTATAGCAACTCTTTTTTAAAACAAATTTTTAATTAAAAAAATCAATAAATTATATGAGAAAACCAGATTGTCTCCTCACTGTTCTAATCATACGAAGAAAGTTTTCAGTCATCTTCTGAAGCACAGCCCTGTGTATGCGATTCTGCTTAAATATCTTCAATGGATCTATCTTGCCATTCATTCCAGTTCTGCATTCAACATCCTTCTTGATATTCTCTGGGCCGCCTCTGTCATGCACAGCACCACAATATGTACTATGCACCGATTATACAAACAACTTGTCCTACAAAACCTTCATTCTTGGGCCTCAATATTCCTTCATGCTCTTTCCTCTCCCCTGCAAGTCCACCTCAAATAAAGTGGACTGAAACATACATTTCACCCATCCTACTGAAAACATACATTTCTTCAAGGGCTAGATCAACTGCCCTTTCATCTAAGAAATATTTCTTAAACTTGCCTAGTTGGCCACCACCTTCCTCTCCTCCATGTTTCCACTATACCTCCAATTTGTAACAGTACATTTTGTTTTGCATTAGAATTTCCATATAAATATCTATCTTCCCCATCGTATATTTATGTGTTTTGGGGGGAAGATATCATCTTTTCTTAATTTCTAGAGTTTCTCTGCACCCACTCCCTCAATAACAACCGTCATGATACCCATACACAATAGACATCCAATAATGTCTGTTGAACTAAAAATTTATCTTAAAAAGGACATAGCTTTTAGAAAAAGATTTTCTAAAATTTAAAATTATCTCAGACTATCAGAAATGACTAAGTTAGGAACTTACATGAGAGTAATTTGGATTTCCTTAGAAAGTCATGCATATTTTGATGGCTTTAACTTCTACCAAGGTTGAACGGCTGGTGAAGTCTGACACTGCCAGTAGACAGGTGAAAAGCTAGAATTTCTTAATATATGTTCACCTTTGGGATTGGTTAGAAACTGAAGAGAGGAACATGGAGATGGAATAATGTTTTGCATTAAGAAAGATTCTTTGTAGAAAACAGGACTGGGGGAAGGAAGTCACTTAGGGAAACATTCAATGAAATTTGAATACATAT
The DNA here is from genome assembly GCF_003031525.2 of Neophocaena asiaeorientalis asiaeorientalis. NCBI lineage: Eukaryota > Metazoa > Chordata > Mammalia > Artiodactyla > Phocoenidae > Neophocaena > Neophocaena asiaeorientalis. The sequence continues at coordinate 6,113,741 of NW_020172738.1, forward strand.
TATGAAAAATTGAGATGCTTCTCATATTCTAACAATCTAGCCAAATTTAACCTCTGGTTCTTCTAAAGTTTGCCCTTAAGGAAATGCTGATCATACTACAAGATATATCGATACAAGGTGACTGCATAAGAAAATAACCTTTGTCCATTGCTGGTGATTGAAAAAGGAAAAGAAAATAATGGTACTTTGGAAATCTAAGTGTTTTCATAATGCATTGTAACAGATCCAAAAAAGTTATTAGAGGTTATTATTTTGGCTGGATTACCAGAACCCATGGACATTTGAACCTTTGGCTTCACATGCTATTTTCTTAAGGAACTTTTGATATGCATATGGAAACAGTGGCTTTTAACTATCCTGATGGGTCATTTAGGGTAGTTCAAATTGTCTGGATTTTTTTCATTAAGTATTCTTTCTGAGATTCACTTAATAAGTAGATCACATCAGAATACTCTAATGCACCGAGGTAGAGTATTAATTTAGGACAATTTGTATCTTAAATTAAGACTAACTAACCTGATTTTGTAAGAATTAGAAATTCCCATGCAAATGATACTGAATTCAAAGGGATAGATTTGATACGAGTGGATTTATTTAACTGAATTCCTCTTCTGGCTGCGGAAGAGTTACTCCTTCTTCAATATCTCTCCCATGAATTCTTCCTTATTTTCATATTGTTTTCTCCTTTGGCTCCCACTCTTCCATTGTTCCCTGAATCACCTATGAGGCATCTCTTTCAATCAATATTCAATCTGCTATCATAATTTTAAAACAAATTGTCACCCTAATGCCGGATCTCTAGTTTCTTTACAACAACTGGATTCCCTGATGGCATCTTAAATTCAAGTCAAACTTCTTTACTCTTTCCTTCACTATTCAAACATATTCCTTGTAAACTGCCCATGAAAAGTCATCTTCCATTCCTTCCACTATTTGTAGACCATGTTTCTGTACTAAAAAAGGCAAAATAGCTATTTTGAAATTCCCTCTAATATTGTTTGAAAAAATGCTTTCTATGTCAGGGTTTAAAATATGCTTTTCTTTTACTCTACTCTCTCCTTCCTGAATCTTTCAAAACCACTGCTTTACATGAAAGTTTATGATTATCTATTTTAATACCCAGATTACCCCTGAAAAAGACTTAGGGTTATATCACTTAGAATAAAAACAATATAAACAATGAAATGATTAGAAGTAAATATCCCCACCTCCAGGCTAAAATTGTAACTCATCGTTTAGTTTTGTTTCAGAAAATTTGTTTTGTTCTAAGAGGCAAACTAGTAATACATATACAAGATTTCTCACAAGTTCATGAGGTTTACAACCATGAACTTACTGATTATCGTGTTTCTAAACCTGCCATGCTTTATGCCTCTGAATCACTTTAACCTTGAGGAACATGGATTAATAAGCAAAGTTAATGCCTTCTGCCTTTCTCTCAACTTACAAAAAAAGAAAAGAAAGACTGGCTTCTGCTCCGCCCAGCACTACTATTTAATCAGCTGCCCTATCATTTCCCCAGTCATTCTGGTTTAGTATGTCATACTCTACATCCTCCATCGTAGGACCCGGATTCTTCCCAGATTCTTCCATCCTCTGGCACAGACATTGACCACATACCCCAATTTATGACAAGCAACTTCTCTGTGCCAAGTTTACTTTGTCTCCAATTTGGATAGCACCACACTAAACTTCCTAGAGCATAATATATATATATATTTTTTATTAATCACTTATGTTCTTATAAATGCCTACAGGATTAATTTCAAATGTCCCTGGCTGAAATTCAAGGTTTTCTTATCCCCCTAGGTCCTAACATTTCATCAAGTTTGAACTGATTTGGTTTTTCCTTAAACATTCTCTTTAATACTAGCATTGATAAGCTTTGACTTCAGGCCTTTAAGTTTTATTTTCTAATTATTTCCTGAATTTTTTATCCTACTTGTCTTCAGTAGCAGTTCCTCCTCTTCCACTAGGCCAACCCCAACTTTTCCAATTCTCATTTTTCTCCCTGTTTTCTCTACAGAATGACAATTAATTACATGCTGTTCTGTTTTGGGCATATGGAGTGGCCCCTTTCATATCACACATGTGCATGTATTATATATCTGTATCAATTTCTCTCTATATATTTTGTTAGAATACAGAATCTCAGACCTACTAATCAGAGTCTGCATTTTAACGAAATCCCCAAGAGATTTATATGCACATTAAAGTTTGAGAAGTGCTGCTTTAGAGTTATACTTCTAAAAGCACACTTATATATATACCTCACAAGTACTGAATATGATGTGTAAGACATATGATACATAATACATTGTGTAATTTTTTACAGTTCCTTTCCTCCGAAGACTTAGGCAGTGATTGCTAAAGCTTGCTTCTACAGGCTAGCAAAATCCAATTATTAAAATTTTAGTAAGCTTCTGAGATAGTTGTTAAATACAGCCAGTTTTAAACATTAAATGACACAAACTCACAAACAAATCATATTGTGGACAAAAGTAACACACTAAACACTCATCATTTCCCAACTATTTTACTCATTCTACTATTAATATCTCAAAGTGATTTAGGACTATTATGCCTGCATGGTATAATACTTTACAGCAATGTGTATTATCTCTTTGCAACTCTACATTGAGTGACCTCTGGTTGGTTGCTTGATATCAGTTATTACGATAATATTTATGCCATGGAAACCCACAAATGCTACAAATCAGGGCTTGGTTTATTGTTTTCATTGTATGGATTTAGGAAAGCGATGGAGAAAATGATAATAATGCAGATTAAACTTAAAAGTATGTCATACCCATCAACAGATGAATGGATAAAGAAGATGTGGTATATGTGTACACACACCCACACACACACCAACACACACACACACACCCACAGAATGGAATACTACTCAGCCATAAAAAAGGAATAAAACTTTGCCATTTGCAACAACATGGATGGACTTGGAGGGCATTATGCTGTGTGAAATAAGTCAGAGAGAGGAAGGCAAATACCGTATGATATCACTTATACGTGAAATCTAAAAAATACAACAAGCTAGTGCATACAACAAACATAGAAGCAGACTCACAGATACAGAGAACAAACTAATGGTTACCAGTGGAGGGGAGGGCAATATAGGGGTAGGGGAGTGGAAGGCACAAACTATTGGGTATAAGATAGGCTACAAGGATGTATTGTACAAAACAGGGAATATAGCCAATATTTTGTAATAACTAAATGGAATGTAACCTTTCAATTTTGTATAAAAAATTAAGAAACAAAACAGAAACAAAAAATGTTTTTAATTTAAAAAATTTTTAAAGTACATCATAAAATATATACTTACATACATTTTCTTTTTCTAAAGAAGCCTGCTAAACATTTACCAGCACATGGTTGGCTAAAGATACTAGAAACAGAATGTTCCTACAATGAACACAAACCTGGCATATTTTTATGTAAAAGCATTTTCAGACATCTATTGAGACTAAAGTAACCTACCCTATAGGTTTTCATCAATTCATTTAGGCTGTACTCAAATTTTCTCTGAATCTATGCTGATCTTCTCTAGAATCACCAAATTAAGAAATTTTCCATTAAACAGGTTCTAGCCCCACATATCTATTAGAAAATCACCTAACCTCTCCAGGTTCTTCTTTTCCTTTCACTGTAAAAGAGGAGTTTACATTCGATAAGGTACCATGTTCTCCAGGACAGTTAATGCCAGAGAACATTCTAAACATGTACTATATTAGAGACTGGGATGAGTGTATTTTTCAGTTTCTCATTGGGAAATCAGTTCAGTATTGTGAAAAATATATCCAAAAAGCTGGACTAGGAGATTTGAATTATAAATGAAATACTGATTTACTCTCCAGTGCTATCTACTCAATGACAAAATAGCTGAATGAAACCTGAAAAGGTTCATTTTTAAGATATGTAACTTACCTAGTCAAATGGCACCTCTCACATCTGAATGTCTAACTAAACGATTTCTTAGTCTAGATTTCTGGGAGTAACATAAACACAGAAAAATGCCAAAACATCATTCTTGCTTTTCAGATTCAGAATTGTTTTTGTCCTACCACCTTTGGAATCTATACACATAATGTATAAATCCAGTGAAAATTAGTTATTTCCTTCCGTTTTGTTTATGTTTTCAACATCAGCGTTATCCTTAACAGAACAAAGAGAACCTTAAGTGTCATGGGAACGGAGAGAAATGGTGTCATTTGAGAAAAGAGAATGAAGTTAATTAGTGCACTATATACTGAGCGGCTTAGTTTGATTTAGTTTAGCAACAGTCTAGACCTTGGCCAATACAAAAACTTGAAAACCTGTCCACTTGTGTAAGCTTATATTCTTCACAATGACATATTCCGAAATGCACAGTGAATACATTGGTTCAGTTCATTGACAACTTCTTTTTCTTCTGCTATGTTTTTCTATACTTCCAAAAATTTCTACCATAAGCATGTATAAATTCAAATAACAGTCAAGAGCAACCAAGAGAGGGTCTGTACAGTGAGTAGACCTGTATGAATCTCAGAGATGTGACATCAAATTGGGCTGACTTTGAACAGTTCTCCTCTTCTTGGAAGACAGTATTATTCTTTGGAGTCAGGTTCTCAAGATTCAAATCCTGGCTCTGCTTCTTCCTAGATATGTTACTTTACGCAAATGACTTCACCTCCTTAGTCCTTAGTAATCCATCCATGAAACAACGTATTAACATCTCCTTTAACGGGTGGTAGGGAGATTAAATGAGGTAATACACACCCGGCAGGAAATATAATAAACACTCGTTAAATGGTATTTCTTGTCGTTATTTTTGACCTCCTGGTTAAGTTCTGTATGTTAAAATATTAGCAGCTAAGTGGAGCTGGTGTTGCTATGTTGCATTTTAATGGGTTCCATGAAAGCATTTTCACTGTCACACAGACAGAGTTGAGTCTGGCTTTAAAGGCAAACAGAGCCGGTTCAGTCCTGGTTTTGCCATTCACCTTGCATGATTGTAAGCAACTAGCCCTCTCCGCTTGTTTTCTCCTGTGTCAGATGAGGCGACATGTTTCACAGGGGCTGCATGAAGACTAAATAAGATAATGCCTATATAGCTCCCCCCCCCCCCC